>NC_091339.1:8059421-8130258 GCF_038502225.1 Cherax quadricarinatus
AGATTTTATTTGCAAGAATAGGGAAGAAACTTGGTTTCTTCTATAATCTTCCGATATACACATTGCGATATATACATTGAGATGTATATATTAATATATACATCTCTCGCACTGGCGAATCCTGGAAGGAGAGGTGGACAGGGGGGCCATTGGTCTTTTCCCTAGGCCACTTTTGACTGTTTTCGTGCAAAAATTGTGTAAAAATATCATTAAAAAAATTCTTTAGTCTATGTATATCAATGATATACAATACCGACAAGATGGTGAAACACATCTGGATAAAGATACTTAGATGTTGCACATGTGTCTAATTCGTCACTTTGTTTAGCTGGGTTAAGAGCAGGATCGGAGAAATTTTGTAATAAGATAAAAATTAGGGCCACTGCAAAAACTCAGTTGTGGAAAACATAATATTCCACTTACAAACCACAGAGATGATGGGTTAAATGTGCTCATTCTCAATGAAACTTGCATCTGAGAGAGCACTGAAAAAAAACCTGGAAAAAGTGCAAAAGTTTACAACGAGACTAGTCTCTCAGCTAAGGGAAATGAAGTATGAGGGAAGACTGGAGGAGCTAAATCTGACTACACTAGAGGATAGAAGGAATAAGGGTGACATGATTACGATGTAGAAAACAGAGGAATTAACAAGATGAACAGAGCGAGTCTGTCTGAGAGGCAGATCTCAGGTACACGAGGTCAGAACTGGACAAAAAAAAAACATAAGCCACAGGGATGTTGGGAGATAATTCTTTAGCCTTAAAGTGATCAGGAAGCGGAACGACCTTGACTGCGACGTGGTAGAGGCAGGAACGATACACAGCGTAAAGAACAGGTATAACGTGGCTCACGCAGCCACGAGAGAGAACCAAATAGCAACCAGTGGAGAGGCGAAGCCTGAAACGAGACTTCATCCCTGCAACCATAAATGGATTAGTACAAATTGGTCAGTACGAAAAAAATGAGAGTAACTTTGGAGCTCTCTCGATATGAAGAATGAGAAAAGATGAGGAACACCTGTTCTCATAATAATGTCTCATCGAATGCATCATACATATCAGACACAATTAATTATGAATAAATGCAATGTTGAGGTCAGCAGATTTTAAATAAAAAATAAATAGATTTGCTATAGCTATTTACTTATATAAATATAAAATTCTTTTGATATGCATTGATTATATTGTTATTCATTAAATTGTTACTATTATAAAACTTTCCTCTTGACATCTAAAAACGAAGAATTTATATGTAAAGTCTTACGCCTCCGGCGAGCCATCATTCCTTCCCCTGGGTGCATGCAAGGATCGTCCTCGTAACTGATCTCGGTTGAATCACGACTGTTTGCCAAACTATGTGAAGAAGTTGGGGCAAAGCATGTCAATGTTCTGCACAGGGAGGCAAGATGGCTACCCAGAGGCAGTGTTGTCACCAGTGTATCAACTCAAGGATGAGTTACTTTTTTTTTTTTTACCCCTGAGGAGCAAGAATTTTGTGTTGCTAGCAGATGACACTCGGTCTACAAAATTATCCTACTTAATGGACATCTTTGAACTTTTAAACAAGATAAATTCCAACATTCATGACAACACTGAAAATATCTTATCTTCCACTGACAAAATTAATGCTCTGAGAGATAAATTAATAATCTGGGCTGTCAAAGTGAAGGAAGGCAACATAGAGGTGTTGCTACATGTTGCTGCAACACAGAATAAAGAGATCATGCCATTGATTTTTGAGCATCTTGAAGTATTTGCAGAAAAAAAATCGATACTATTTCTCAAACGTATATACGGAAGACCATGACTGGTTGAAAAAATATTTATTGCATCAGTATCAAGCCCGTCGAAGCTGTCTTACAGAATTACTTGAAATACATAATGATGGCAGTCAGAAATTAAAGCATAATGAAGTGCCTCTGCACGAATTCTAAATAGAAATTAAAAAAATATCCTCAAGTTGCGAAAAAAAAAGCTCTGGTAATTCTCATGCAATTTTCCACATCTTACCTGTGTGTCGGGATTTTCTGCGTTCACAAACATAAAAACTAACAATAGAGAAATGCTACAATTAGTCGAGGACGAAATGAGGGAATGTCTGTCCAATATCCCAGCTAATATCAACAGGATCTGCCAATCACACCAACCCAAAATGTCTTATAAAAAAAAAAGGCAAGTCTAGCTTCTGTTTGTTTTATTTTACTGAGATCTATATTGCTTGTGTATTACTCACTTGTGTATTGCTCATACAGCCTTGGAGTTGGTGAAGCGCACCGTAGTCTTCAACACTACGGTGCTCTTCAACTCCAAGGCTGAGAGACTGATTACCTCGTCTCCTGTATACAGTTCTACTGTCTTCCGATTATGTCCTTGAATTTGTATTGATAAAGCAACTGGATGGTGAAATATCTAAAATAACGATACCCAGTTGCTGTACATGTTTAATTCTTCATTATTGCAGAAACTGGGATAGTGATTCTCATGTGGTAAACTGTGATGGCTTTTCTTATACACTTCAAGTCATTATCGGTTTCAAAATTTGATCGTACTAAGAGCAAGGTTCTCACTGTAACATTACTGTATTGTGTAGGTGCTAATTTGCTGAAATATATTTTAACCCCTCAGCTGTGGATGCCTCATAGTTATGCTAGGAGGGCGCTCACAAGCTTCCTTTGAAAAACTAAAATTCAAACATATTTTACAGAAGTGTAGATAATTTAAAATAGAATATAACTACGAAAACAAAAAGTGAAAAGACTAACGAAACTCACAATATACACACATACGTATATTAATGTATCCACGAAAGACTAACCATGGAACTCACCCTCGATATGTTATCACGCCTCCCCAGAAGCCCACTAAAATTCAGAGAGGCTTTTGACCACTGAGTCACCAATGCTACAAACCTTCAGGTGCCCAGTACCATTGGACATGTCACTCTTGATACATGCAAATACATGGGTGTGGAAAGCTACAGGACTAATTTCATTCTCCTCCTGTTTGGAATACCAGTCTTCACGAGCAGTACACATACTAATGCATCCGCGAAAGTATGCTATGAAGCAAATTACAGTCCTTTAACTAGACGGGAATCAACCATCCCATCCCATGAGAAGCCCAGTTGTTAATTCTTATGCCAAACTCAAAGTTCTTAGCGTTCTTAACTAGAGAGGTGGCAACAAGAGCAGATGAAGCCGTCCGTAAACTGCTTAGATCCATCAATGTATATAACTTGTGATAAATTATTACTAACAGGCGAGAAATTTCTTCTTGAGTAGTTGCTTTTACTAGTAATTTAAGGAAGGGATTACTAGTGATGAGCTTCTTGGGGGAGGCTTGCAGGTTATGTGAAAAATGAACACATCTTTCATAGAGGGGTGAAATATTCTTGTCTACAGTGATATAGTTCGTGCAAATATTCTTGTCTACAGTGATATAGTTCGTGCAAATATTCTTGTCTACAGTGATATAGTTCGTTAAAATTATAAAACTTATTATAACTACATGTTTTCATAATCCACTTAGTTTTGTGTGTATTTACTTCTAGACATTGAGTAAGATTTATAATGACAGTGTCTGGTCCATTGCTTAATATTCAAACACCACGCACAGTGTTAATCTCAACAATTCCAACACTGATACTAGAAACATCAAACTCCTTCCTCATATTAAGAACCCTGGTAGATTTAGAACAGCCAAGAATAATTCTGAGGGATTTCATTTTTCATTAACTCCAAGGGCCAGAGTATTTTCCCTAGCTAATATCATGGGAGCAGCATAATCAATTAAATACCTAACACAGGCTATGTACATCATTCTCACGATTCTCACATTAGCACCATAGTTGGGGT
Source organism: Cherax quadricarinatus (assembly GCF_038502225.1). Lineage (NCBI taxonomy): Eukaryota > Metazoa > Arthropoda > Malacostraca > Decapoda > Parastacidae > Cherax > Cherax quadricarinatus. Next base: position 8,063,275 of record NC_091339.1, read on the forward strand.
TATAGTCAGAAACAACTTTGAGAGCATTTAGCCTATCTCTGCATTTCTTATTTAGTTGTGGTATGGTGGATATACTGAAGGATAAATCTACACCAAAGGTATCTATCTGCAAGATTTAACGTACCTGATGTTTTCACTCTGCAAACAGATGGGTGGGGGATGTCGTTTGCTTGTTAATATCTTCGTTTTAGTCGAAGATATGATGAGGCCTTATCGATTACAAATTGCTCATCGATACTGATACCAATACTTATATATCTTTATTTTTAAAATTATGATAACTGTCCAGTTCATTACCCAGGACGAGGTATTTAAATCCAACTAAATAACTTAATTTCTCTGAGATGCCAATATCATTACTCATTACAAGCCTCCCGTGAGGCTTGCAAATTGAAAAAAAAAAAATCTATCGACATAACCAGAAATCAATTACGGAAATAAAAGTCTGAATATTTTCTAGTTATACATGAAGCTAAATTATCCAACATTCATACTTCCGAAAATTTAAAGCTATAAAAAAAATTGAAACTGATAAAACCTACCTTGTTGTAATAACCGAAAATCTAAACTTGCAGATCAGAACTTGAGCGATCTCTTCTCTCTACGTCATTAGGTGACATTTCCATTACACAGTTTCAAGTTTTCTTGTAAACTTTGGCGAAAAACACTGAAAAATTGAAACATACATTACTGTAATTATTATTATAATCATAACTAAGCGCTAAACACATTATTCTAATACTTGAAATTAATGATAAACAATTCATTTATACATTAACAGCTAAAATTAAAAATTTCAATTGAAAGTTGAGGAACATCAAAAAATACATCCATTTTAGGAAGGTAATCTGTTTCTGCGAGGAGAGTAGATATCCCTTCCAATACTGAACAGTCTTTCACTCTTCACTGAAGAGGTGAGAGAACTCAGATATACTGGCTGAGTTTGTCAGTAATGGAAGAAATATCTTATTTTCTCTCCACCACTCTTAATGGATTTCCTGCTTTAGGCAATAGCGCCATTTTCATATATTTGTCTATTTGCTTTAATGTTTGTGTTAATATGAATACCTACGCGTCTGTGTTTGGCTGCTGCTTTTGTGGTTTGGAAAATGATCCAGAGCTGTAGTTAGGAATGCTGGCCACATTTTCTTCGTAACATTAATCAAAATCAAACTTGTCAAGTTCTCCAGACCTCATTACGTCACCATAACTTTGATCATCAAACTCGCTGCTGCTGGATGCTGCTAGCAAACCAGCTGCTATCTTGAGCTCCTAAGCTGGCGAATTCTTTCCTGAGTTTTCAGTTCATTCTCAATATTATCAAAGTTTGTTTTACAGGACTCATCTGCTGCATTGACAGCGAAGAAGTTATTCGGGGCTCTAGAAATGTGTTATGTATCTTCTTGTAGTCACGAACTTAGTTAGCACAGGAACTTTGAGAAGTGATAGTGTTACCCAAGCGTTAAACTCTTAAATCACTCAGAGCTTTGTTGATGAAATGTTTCAAATATTGTCCTTGAGACTGTATTTCTGATACAATTTCTTTCACTAAGGATTAAAGTTTTTTGTTAAGTATTTTCGGCAAAAAAGACAATTTGGCAATAAAATTCTATATTCCAGCAAATGATAGTAGGGGATGTTATTTAAGCAATACATTGCGATTTTTTTCACGGATGTGATCTCGAACATTCAATAAACTCTATTCTAACAGGTATTTACATTCTGAATTAGCTTGTGATTTGATAATTCATTTTGTTCTTGAAAAGCCTCTGGTTTACTGTGATGGTGTGTACTGTACTTAAGTATTTGTGGTTGCAGGGATCGAATCTCGGCTCCTGGCCTCTCCTCTAAACTCTAGTACATCCTAATACAGTAAATATACAAACACAAGAATATATGGGTCCTGGCAAGTAGGAGGCCCTATGTTGTACCAATGAGCTACAGTACTTCTGTTACTGGTAGTATCAGCGGTAGCAACTGTGACCTTACTGTCTCTTTCCATAGCTCTATAAGATTTCAATGTATATCTATTCTCATACCTGCCGAAGCCTTATAGCATATAAACTCATACCTCTCAAAGCCCCACAGTTTATTTCCCTTTTACTTGAAAAAAAAATCAAATTATTTATAGTGTATGCAAAAAAAATCGCAGACAGGCGATCTTAACATTGCAGAAAAAGCCACGTAGGGTGGAAATCTTTAGTTCAAGATCTTCCGCACTCTTTGCCTTGTCAGGAGCTAATGTTGCAAGATTAGCAACAGATAATAAGGAAAAAATACTCTCTGAGGCAAGGCAAGTGTAAAGCGCTGGGCCATGTCACAGTGGAGTGTCACAGGGGAGTGTGTCACAGGGGAGTGTCACAGGGGAGTGTGTCACAGTGGAGTGTGTCACAGGGGAGTGTCACAGGGGAGTGTGTCACAGTGGAGTGTGTCACAGTGGAGTGTCACAGTGGAGTGTGTCACAGTGGTGTGTCACAGTGGAATGTCACAGTGGAGTGTGTGACAGTGGAGTGTCACAGTGGAGTGTGTGACAGTGGAGTGTCACAGTGGAGTGTGTGACAGTGGAGTGTCAAAGTAGTGTGTCACAGTGGAGTGTCACAGTGGAGTGTCACAGTGGAGTGTCACAGTGGTGTGTCACAGTAGAGTGTGTGGCAGTGGAGTGTCACAGTGGAGTGTCACAGTGGAGTGTGTGACAGTGGAGTGTCACAGTGGAGTGTGTCACAGTGGAGTGTCACAGTGGAGTGTGTCACAGTGGAGTGTCACAGTGGAGTGTGTGACAATGGAGTGTCACAGTGGAGTGTGTGACAGTGGAGTCACAGTGGAGTGTGTGACAGTGGTGTGTGTGACAGTGGAGTGTCACAGTGGAGTGTGACAGTGGAGTGTCACAGTGGTGTGTGTGACAGTGGAGTGTCACAGTGGTGTGTGTGACAGTGGAGTGTCACAGTGGAGTGTCACAGTGGTGTGTCACAGTGGAGTGTGTGACAGTGGAGTGTCACAGTGGAGTGTCACAGTGGTGTGTGACAGTGGAGTGTGTGACAGTGGAGTGTCACAGTGGTGTGTCACAGTGGAGTGTGTGACAGTGGAGTGTCACAGTGGAGTGTGTGACAGTGGAGTGTCACAGTGGTGTGTGTGACAGTGGAGTGTCACAGTGGAGTGTGTGACAGTGGAGTGCCACAGTGGAGTGTCACAGTGGTGTCACAGTGGAGTGTGTGACAGTGGAGTGTCACAGTGGAGTGTGTCACAGTGGAGTGTGTCACAGTGGAGTGTCACAGTGGAGTGTCACAGTGGAGTGTCACAGTGGTGTGTCACAGTGGAGTGTCACAGTGGTGTGTCACAGTGGAGTGTCACAGTGGAGTGTCACAGTGGTGTGTCACAGTGGAGTGTCACAGTGGAGTGTCACAGTGGTGTGTCACAGTGGAGTGTCACAGTGGAGTGTCACAGTGGTGTGTCACAGTGGAGTGTCACAGTGGAGTGTCACAGTGGTGTGTCACAGTGGAGTGTCACAGTGGAGTGTCACAGTGGAGTGTCACAGTGGTGTGTCACAGTGGTGTGTCACAGTGGAGTGTCACAGTGGTGTGTCACAGTGGAGTGTCACAGTGGAGTGTCACAGTGGAGTGTCACAGTGGAGTGTCACAGTGGTGTGTCACAGTGGTGTGTCACAGTGGAGTGTCACAGTGGTGTGTCACAGTGGAGTGTCACAGTGGAGTGTCACAGTGGTGTGTCACAGTGGAGTGTCACAGTGGAGTGTCACAGTGGTGTGTCACAGTGAAGTGTCACAGTGGAGTGTCACAGTGGTGTGTCACAGTGGAGTGTCACAGTGGAGTGTCACAGTGGAGTGTCACAGTGGAGTGTCACAGTGGAGTGTCACAGTGGTGTGTCACAGTGGTGTGTCACAGTGGAGTGTCACAGTGGAGTGTCACAGTGGTGTGTCACAGTGGAGTGTCACAGTGGTGTGTCACAGTGGTGTGTCACAGTGGAGTGTCACAGTGGAGTGTCACAGTGGTGTGTCACAGTGGAGTGTCACAGTGGTGTGTCACAGTGGTGTGTCACAGTGGAGTGTCACAGTGGAGTGTCACAGTGGAGTGTCACAGTGGAGTGTCACAGTGGTGTGTCACAGTGGAGTGTCACAGTGGAGTGTCACAGTGGAGTGTCACAGTGGTGTGTCACAGTGGAGTGTCACAGTGGAGTGTCACAGTGTCACAGTGGAGTGTCACAGTGGAGTGTCACAGTGGTGGAGTGTCACAGTGGAGTGTCACAGTGGAGTGTCACAGTGGAGTGTCACAGTGGAGTGCCACAGTGGAGTGTCACAGTGGAGTGTCACAGTGGAGTGTCACAGTGGAGTGTCACAGTGGAGTGTCACAGTGGAGTGTCACAGTGGAGTGTCACAGTGGAGTGTCACAGTGGAGTGTCACAGTGGAGTGTCACAGTGGTGTGTGTGACAGTGGAGTGTCACAGTGGAGTGTCACAGTGGAGTGTCACAGTGGAGTGTCACAGTGGAGTGTCACAGTGGAGTGTCACAGTGGAGTGTCACAGTGGAGTGTCACAGTGGAGTGTCACAGTGGTGTGTCACAGTGGAGTGCCACAGTGGAGTGTCACAGTGGTGTGTCACAGTGGAGTGTCACAGTGGAGTGTCACAGTGGAGTGTCACAGTGGAGTGTCACAGTGGTGTGTCACAGTGGAGTGTCACAGTGGTGTGTCACAGTGGAGTGTGTCACAGTGGAGTGTCACAGTGGAGTGTCACAGTGGAGTGTCACAGTGGAGTGTCACAGTGGTGTGTCACAGTGGAGTGTCACAGTGGAGTGTCACAGTGGAGTGTCACAGTGGAGTGTCACAGTGGAGTGTCACAGTGGTGTGTCACAGTGGAGTGTCACAGTGGAGTGTCACAGTGGTGTGTCACAGTGGAGTGTCACAGTGGTGTGTCACAGTGGAGTGTCACAGTGGTGTGTCACAGTGGAGTGTGACAGTGGAGTGTCACAGTGGTGTGTCACAGTGGAGTGTCACAGTGGTGTGTCACAGTGGAGTGTCACAGTGGAGTGTCACAGTGGAGTGTCACAGTGGAGTGTCACAGTGGAGTGTCACAGTGGAGTGTCACAGTGGAGTGTCACAGTGGAGTGTCACAGTGGAGTGTCACAGTGGAGTGTCACAGTGGAGTGTCACAGTGGTGTGTCACAGTGGAGTGTCACAGTGGAGTGTCACAGTGGAGTGTCACAGTGGAGTGTCACAGTGGAGTGTCACAGTGGAGTGTCACAGTGGAGTGTGTGACAGTGGAGTGTCACAGTGGAGTGTCACAGTGGAGTGTGTGACAGTGGAGTGTGTCACAGTGGAGTGTGACAGTGGAGTGTCACAGTGGAGTGTCACAGTGGAGTGTCACAGTGGAGTGTCACAGTGGAGTGTCACAGTGGAGTGTCACAGTGGTGTGTGTGACAGTGGAGTGTCACAGTGGAGTGTCACAGTGGAGTGTGTGACAGTGGAGTGTCACAGTGGAGTGTGTGACAGTGGAGTGTCACAGTGGAGTGTCACAGTGGAGTGTCACAGTGGAGTGTCACAGTGGAGTGTGTGACAGTGGAGTGTCACAGTGGAGTGTGTGACAGTGGAGTGTCACAGTGGAGTGTGTGACAGTGGAGTGTCACAGTGGAGTGTCACAGTGGAGTGTCACAGTGGAGTGTCACAGTGGAGTGTCACAGTGGAGTGTCACAGTGGAGTGTCACAGTGGAGTGTCACAGTGGAGTGTGTGACAGTGGAGTGTCACAGTGGAGTGTGTGACAGTGGAGTGTCACAGTGGAGTGTGTGACAGTGGAGTGTCACAGTGGAGTGTCACAGTGGAGTGTCACAGTGGAGTGTCACAGTGGAGTGTCACAGTGGAGTGTCACAGTGGAGTGTCACAGTGGAGTGTGTGACAGTGGAGTGTCACAGTGGAGTGTGTGACAGTGGAGTGTCACAGTGGAGTGTCACAGTGGAGTGTGTGACAGTGGAGTGTCACAGTGGAGTGTCACAGTGGAGTGTGTGACAGTGGAGTGTCACAGTGGAGTGTCACAGTGGAGTGTGTGACAGTGGAGTGTCACAGTGGAGTGTCACAGTGGAGTGTCACAGTGGAGTGTCACAGTGGAGTGTCACAGTGGTGTGTCACAGTGGTGTGTCACAGTGGAGTGTCACAGTGGAGTGTCACAGTGGAGTGTCACAGTGGAGTGTCACAGTGGAGTGTCACAGTGGTGTGTCACAGTGGAGTGTCACAGTGGAGTGTCACAGTGGAGTGTCACAGTGGAGTGTCACAGTGGTGTGTCACAGTGGAGTGTCACAGTGGAGTGTCACAGTGGAGTGTCACAGTGGAGTGTCACAGTGGAGTGTCACAGTGGAGTGTCACAGTGGAGTGTCACAGTGGAGTGTCACAGTGGAGTGTCACAGTGGAGTGTCACAGTGGTGTGTCACAGTGGTGTGTCACAGTGGTGTGTCACAGTGGAGTGTCACAGTGGAGTGTCACAGTGGAGTGTCACAGTGGAGTGTCACAGTGGAGTGTCACAGTGGAGTGTCACAGTGGAGTGTCACAGTGGAGTGTCACAGTGGAGTGTCACAGTGGAGTGTCACAGTGGAGTGTGACAGTGGAGTGTGACAGTGGAGTGTCACAGTGGAGTGTCACAGTGGAGTGTCACAGTGGAGTGTGACAGTGGAGTGTCACAGTGGAGTGTCACAGTGGAGTGTCACAGTGGAGTGTCACAGTGGAGTGTCACAGTGGAGTGTCACAGTGGAGTGTCACAGTGGAGTGTCACAGTGGTGTGTCACAGTGGAGTGTCACAGTGGAGTGTCACAGTGGAGTGTCACAGTGGAGTGTCACAGTGGAGTGTGACAGTGGAGTGTGACAGTGGAGTGTGACAGTGGAGTGTGACAGTGGAGTGTGACAGTGGAGTGTCACAGTGGAGTGTCACAGTGGAGTGTCACAGTGGAGTGTCACAGTGGAGTGTCACAGTGGAGTGTCACAGTGGAGTGTCACAGTGGTGTGTCACAGTGGAGTGTCACAGTGGAGTGTCACAGTGGAGTGTCACAGTGGAGTGTCACAGTGGAGTGTCACAGTGGAGTGTGTCGCAGTGGAGTGTCACAGTGGTGTGTCACAGTGGAGTGTCACAGTGGAGTGTCACAGTGGAGTGTCACAGTGGAGTGTGTCACACGTAAATAATGTACTTTTATGATTAACACAATTACTAAAAAACAACTTTTCTTTACTTTTAATCTTTTAATTTGAAAACGTTTCAAGACATATAATTAGAAAACTGAAACGTCATGCTTTCAAATAAAAATCTGACGAATTAAAATAAAATTATAACCGCAGACCTAATGTAGCGAAGTGAAATGTTTAAGTACCTGTGTTTAGCATTTTAAAAACGACTTCGTCAAGCATATTGCTTAAGTCATACTTCTTTTCAAATTTAAGCTCATCCGATATATATCTTGAAGCAGGACGTGTGCGCTGTACACTCATTCCCGCGACACAGCGCAAGTGCTACCTCACTCGCGCGACACAGCGCAAGTGCTACCTCACTCGCGCAACACAGCGCAAGTGCCACCTCACTCGCGCGACACAGCGCAAGTGCTACCTCACTCGCGCGACACAGCGCAAGTGCTACCTCACTCGCGCGACACACCGCAAGTGCCACCTCACTCGCGCGACACACCGCAAGTGCCACCTCACTCGCGCGACACAGCGCAAGTGCCACCTCACTCGCGCGACACACCGCAAGTGCTACCTCACTCGCGCGACACACCGCAAGTGCCACCTCACTCGCGCGACACACCGCAAGTGCCACCTCACTCGCGCGACACAGCGCAAGTGCCACCTCACTCGCGCGACACAGCGCAAGTGCCACCTCACTCGCGCGACACAGCGCAAGTGCCACCTCACTCGCGCGACACAGCGCAAGTGCCACCTCACTCGCGCGACACAGCGCAAGTGCCACCTCGCAAGCTTCTTCATCTCCACGTCAGAATATCTGTACCAAAAGCCTGACAGTGAGGTACAATACTGTATTTTTTCCTTACCTTAAATGTACCGTACAGTGCCTTAAGAAAAATACTGTACAGTAGTTTTTTACCGTACTTTTAGCAAAAAATCAACAGGATCAATGGACTATTCATATTATTTTAATCATAACCAAGCGCTAAACTCGTAAGGGTCATACAGCGCTGCAGGACTATTCATAGACCTACGGAAAGCATTCAATACAGTGGACCACAATGTCCCACACCATAAACTAGAACATAAACACCAATCTGTGTCCACCAGCCACTAACCTCGTCAACTCATCCTTTAGACATTTAAATGAACGATCTCTCCATCGCATCTCATCTCCTTGAACTTTTTCTGTTCGCAGATGACACGACTTACCCACGCAAATACAACTACTCTCAGAAACACTGTTAACGACGAGCTAACAACAATACCTACGTGGATGACTACCAACAAACTCGCCCCTAATATTGACAAGACTTACTACGTCCTGTTTGGAAACAAAGCTTCAAAGACCCAACTAAACATACTGGTTAACGGTTCTGCCATTGCAATGCATACTGAGGGAAAATTTTTAGGCCTATACTTTGACTGCAATTTGAAATTTAATACACACATCCAACACATAGCCAAATAGATCTCTAAAACGGTAGGCATCCTCTCCAAGATACGGTACTATGTTGATAAATTAGACACATGTGCAACTCTTGGGTATCTTTATTGAGGAAACGTTTCGCCACACAGTGGCTTCATCAGTCCATACAAAGGAGAATCTTGAAGAACAGGAGTAGAATGAGGTAATCAGTCCCTCAACCTTGAGTCGATGTGGTCAGTCCATCAATCTTGAATAGAATACGGCATACGTGCGGAGAAGGAGCTTATAAACCGTTGGTAGGAGAGGTGCAGCAGTCATAGGCGGTGTCACACTTGTTCAATGTGGAAGTAGGTCGTGCCCAAGAATTAGGCAAGCGAAGAATTCCCAAGTATTAAGATCCCAAGAAGTTGCAGTGTCTGACAGGTTTGTAGATGAATGGTTCAGAGAACCGACATGTTGATAAATTAGACACATGTGCAACTTCTTGGGATCTTAATACTTGGGAATTCTTCGCTTGCCTAATTCTTGGGCACGACCTACTTCCACACTGAACAAGTGTGACACCGCCTATGACTGCTGCACCTCTCCTACCAACGGTTTATAAGCTCCTTCTCCGCACGTATGCCGTATTCTATTCAAGATTGATGGACTGACCACATCGACTCAAGGTTGAGGGACTGATTACCTCATTCTACTCCTGTTCTTCAAGATTCTCCTTTGTATGGAATGATGAAGCCACTGTTTGGCGAAACGTTTCCTCAATAAAGGAGGAGAATGAGGTAATCAGTCCCTCAACCTGGAGTCGATGTGTTCAGTCCATCAATCTTGTAGAATTTACGGCATAGGGCCGTAGACGTGGCTTATATACTGTAGTGATGTGAGGTGAAGCAGGCGGGGGCGGGGTCATAGTGGTACCATCCACTAGTCGAAGTAGGTCTTCGTCCAAAGGTTGAACAAGTGTTGAAGAATTCTTTGTAACAAGATCCCATGATGCTGCAGTGTCTGACAGTTGTGATGAATGGTTTGAAAAACCGACAAGTTGAAGATTGAGACACTTATGCAGCATATGGGAATCTTTATTCAAACCATTCATCACAACTGTCAGACACTGCAGCATCATGGGATCTTGTTACAAAGAATTCTTCAACACTTGTTCAACCTTTGGACGAAGACCTACTTCGACTAGTGGATGGTACCACTATGACCCCGCCCCCGCCTGCTTCACCTCACATCACTACAGTATATAAGCCACGTCTACGGCCCTATGCTGTACATTCTACAAGATTGATGGACTGAACACATCGACTCCAGGTTGAGGGACTGATTACCTCATTCTCCTCTCTCTCCTTACGCCTTCCTCTTTGTATTGGACTGAAGAAGCCACTGTGTGGCGAAACGTTTCCTGAATAAACATTCCCATATGCTGCATAAGTGTCTCAATCTTCAAGATTCTCCTTTGTATGGACTGATGAAGCCACTGTGTGGCGAAACGTTTCCTCAATAAAGATACCCAAGAGTTGCACATGTGTCTAATTTATCAACATGTCGGTTCTCTGAACCATTCATCTACAAACGGTACTATGTACCCCAAAATAACACTACTTACACTATTCCACTCTCTAATCTACCCTTACCTCACCTGTGATATTTGTGCCTAGGGATCTACTGCACCAATAATCTTAAACCAATAATAATCCAACAAAATGCTACTTCGCGGGCTGGCGCCCATTCCTGTGCTAGACAACCCCCCCCCCCCTTCATTCTTCAAGAGCTTAAAGTTACTTAATATACAAAATATACACTCATATTACTCTGGCTACTATATATACAGAACATTAAGCTTCAACATAAACCTTCCTCTGAAACTGTTCTTTGATACCGGCAACAGAAGAAAGACATATGTGTGTGATGAATGGTTTGAAAAACCGACAAGTTGAAAATTGAGACACTTATGCAACATATGGAAATCTTTATTCAGGAAACGTTTCGCCACACAGTGGCTTCATCAGTCCAATACAAAGTAGAAAGGCGTAAGGAGAGGAGGAGTTTGAGGTAATCAGTCCCTCAGCCTGGAGTCGATGTGTTCAGTCCATCAATCTTGTAGAATGTACAGCATAGGGCCGTAGACGTGGCTTATATACTGTAGTGAGGCGAGGCGAAGCAGGAGGAGGTGGGGTCATAGTGGTACCATCCACTAGTCGAAGTAGGTCTTCGTCCAAAGGTTGGACAAGTGTTGAAGAATTCTTTGTAACAAGATCCCAACTACGCATGTGAACGTAGATCTGCTTGGACAGTTTAAGGGTTAAATCAGTTTGAATTATCACTGCATACTCTTAAAATTGTATAGTTGTTCATTGAGCTACATCTCCTTTACTAAATAATCTGAGTCAAGTTGTTAAGGAATCTAAGCACCAGGAATAGTTTGCCAGAAATTCACTGCTTTCTTTCGTGCCTAACAATATTTTATTACATGTAAACTACATTAATTGTATGTAGTACAAATCTGTGTTTGTACACCGAATTCCCTACCGTACAGCATCGTTCTGCCAACCTTGGTTCCATGAGACCGATGTACAGCTGTGCTTCCCGTATTACAGTATATTTTCTCAGTCCTGTTCTTTGTGGAAACTGAGTGAACAGCTCTCAGTGCTATGGAGTCTGTTGTCGATATGGTAACAAAATGTTGATTAGCTTGCATCTTCTCGTGTACAGTCTCAGAGATAATAGGAAAGAGTAACAGTTTTTAACACAGCCGTAATGGTGTAATTATGTGAAAACATTTACCACCTGATATTCAGAATCAGAGAAAAATGAAAACTGTTTTGTACTTCCAAAGTGCAAATGAATTAGACTAATGAAAGTGGCATAAGACAGTACCACAGGTAGGCATCTAGGAGCAAAGAAAATTATGGAAAAATGTAAATGTCAAATATTTTTTCTTACCCATCATGGCAATCGATGTTTTTCCGATATTTCCTATAAAAGCGTCTGATGAAGTTTTCACATGAACTAAAATTGATAGCTGTGAACTTTCGCGTTTACTTGTTATCCCTCGTAAGGCAAATGAATGTTTATTTATGTATTCGTTTAAAGCAGGTGACAAGTCCTTAGCTTCGAACTATAGACCAATAAGCCTAACCTCCATAGTGGGAAAATTTATGGAATCAATAATTGCCGAGGCAGTTCGTAGCCATCTTGAAAAGCATAAATTAATCAACGAATCTCAGCATGGTTTTACAAAGGGGCGTTCCTGCCTTACGAATTTATTAACTTTTTTCACTAAGGTATTTGAGGAGGTAGATCATGGTAATGAATATGATATTGTGTATATGGACTTCAGTAAGGCTTTTGACAGGGTCCCACATCAGAGACTATTGAGGAAAATTAAGGCACATGGAATAGGAGAAATTTCTTCCTGGATAAAGGCATGGTTGACAAATAGGCAGCAGAGAGTTTGCATAAATGGGGAGAAATCAGAGTGGGGAAGCGTCACGAGCGGTGTTCCACAGGGGTCAGTGTTGGGCCCCCTGTTCACAATCTATTGGGCCCCCTGTTCACAATCTACATAAACGACATAGATGAGGGCATAAAGAGCGACTTCAGCAAGTTTGCCGATGACACCAAAATAGGCCGTCGAATTCATTCCGACGAGGACATTAGAGCACTCTAGGAAGATTTGAATAGACTGATGCAGTGGTCGGAGAAGTGGCAGATGCAGTTTAATATAGACAAATGCAAAGTTCTAAATGTTGGACAGGACAATAACCATGCCACATATAAACTAAATAATGTAGATCTTAATATTACGGATTGCGAAAAAGATTTAGGAGTTCTGGTTAGCAGTAATCTGAAACCAAGTCAACAGTGCATAAGTGTTCGCAATAAAGCTAATAGAATCCTTGGCTTCATATCAAGAAACATAAATAATAGGAGTCCTCAGGTTGTTCTTCAACTCTATACATCCTTGGTTAGGCCTCATTTAGATTATGCTGCACAGTTTTGGTCACCGTATTACATAATGGATATAAATGCTCTGGAAAATGTACAAAGGAGGATGACAAAGTTGATCCCATGTATCAGAAACCTTCCCTATGAGGATAGACTAAGGGCCCTGAATCTGCACTCTCTAGAAAGGCGTAGAATTAGGGGGGATATGATTGAGGTGTATAAATGGAAGACATGAATAAATAAAGGGGATGTAAATAGTGTGCTGAAAATATCTAGCCTAGACAGGACTCGCAGCAATGGTTTTAAGTTGGAAAAATTCAGATTCAGGAAGGATATAGGAAAGTACTGGTTTGGTAATAGAGTTGTGGATGAGTGGAACAAACTCCCAAGTACCGTTATAGAGGCCAGAACGTTGTGTAGCTTTAAAAATAGGTTGGATAAATACATGAGTGAATGTGGGTGGGTGTGAGTTGGACCTGATAGCTTGTGCTACCAGGTCGGTTGCCGTGTTCCTCCCTTAAGTCAATGTGACCTGACCTGACTAGGTTGGGTGCATTGGCTTAAGCCGGTAGGAGACTTGGACCTGCCTCACATGGGCCAGTAGGCCTGCTGCAGTGCTCCTTCGTTCTTATGTTATCCATTACAATGCATTAACTTTACGAGAATTTTTTTTGTACAATCCGAGGTTCAACAAGAAATTCATTCAAACCAGAGACTGATCTCGACGTCTAAGATCTTTTGTGAAGTTCCTTTTCAGTCAGGAATTCAAAGTCTACCCTACTCAGTGTACACCCTCGAAATAATAATAATAATAATAATAATAATAATAATAATAATAATAATAATAAAACTTTGTTTACAAGTACATTTACAAGATATACAGTCCTAGCTGACATCGATAACATACTACTATATATAAAGTCGCTTGTTGTTCAGAACATTTTGGGCAAATTAGGTCAATTTTATCCCAGGATGCGACCCACACCAGTCGATTAGCGCCCAGGTACCCATTTTACTGATGGGTGAACAGGGACAGCAGATGCCTTATGGAAACACGTCCTAATGTTTTTCAGCCGTACCGGGGATCGATCCCCGGACCTCAGTGTGCGAACTGAGTGCGCTACCAATCGAGCTACGGGACAAGAATTCATCAGGTGCTTACAAGCATGTTACGAGCGTTTGTGATGATTGTGAGGGGGGAAGTGGTGGGGTGAGGTAAGGTGGTGGGAGTTTGGGGAGGTTGTTGATAGAGAAGGGGTGGTAGTGGTGTGAGGTGCTGGGGCGAGAGAAGGTGAAGAGAGGTGGTCGTGGTGGTGTGAGGTGAGATTTTGGGGGGGGAGGGAGGGAGGGTGGGAGGGGGTCAGGGAACAAGAGGGAGAGGGAGAGATATACAGTTCGAGAACAGATAGAAAAGGACTTTGAAGTTCACACATACTGTAGATTATCTAACGAGACTGTTTACTACTATCTAGATGAAGGGCCATCGTGTACACGTTAGGTGTATGAACCATGGATAGAAAAACAGGTTCACTCCACCACCGTCCACTTCATCTGGTCACTGCCGGCATAAGCCATATTGGAAAATGAAATGGAATTTACAGGAAAGAAGGAACTGGATGGAAGACGCACTGTTTACGTCTAAAACCACTCTTGTGACTCCTCTACCACTCGCAGTGGTTCCAGTTATGGTTACCATCAGTTCTCCTATGACTGTCACAACGTTCTACTTCTACCGCTCTTACTAATATTGTCTCAGTTGTCAACTGGTCGTTTTAGTGCAGTAGCTTAACAAACGTGATGAATCAGCCGACTTCATAATGTCCCATATTAAATGAATGAAACTGTCTGCATTACATTCATTCAATATAAGACTGGTCGAGTAATGCAGCGAGTGTTGTAGGCAACTTCTCGCTCAAGTCTTACCTCACCTTACTGGGCACTATAATTGGAACATTTTCTAATAAAAAATTTAAGCAGAGCCAGTAATACTGTCTTGAGAGACTAGCAATTATTCCACTAGGATACGATGTACCTAGTTGATTGTTGTACTGTGAAATGTTTGTCCAGCTGGCTCTTGCATTACTGTGCTGTGTTTGCTCTTACAGCAGTAGCGAATAATCTCTACATGCGTTTGTGTTGCATCTTCTGCATCTCCGTTTCGGTCCACTGATTTGAGTTATAGAATCATTCAGTACTTTAAATAGTTTTGTGTGTGAGTCTGTAAAAGCCAGTCACTGAGAGAGAGAGAGAGAGAGAGAGACAGAGAGAGAGAGAGAGAGAGAGAGAGAGAGAGAGAGAGAGAGAGAGAGAGAGAGAGAGAGAGAGAGAGAGAGACGGAGCACATTATGGAAGACTTCCCACGCAGGAGAAGAGCCAACAAAGGCAGATGAACAGAACAATGGCTGCATAACAAGGCAGAACAAAGGAATAACATGAACAAAGAAGAGACACATGATGTAGCCTGAATACATAACGAACGTGATGGCAAAACTTCAAAGTGAAGGAAGTTTAGAAAAGTGCGAAATATTCTGAATTGTAAAGAAACTAGGAAGGTAAAAATGAAAGAAAACGGAATAATGGTGACCTAATGGACTGAACAATGGTGAACTAATGTACTGAACAATGGTGAACTGATGAACTGAACAATGGTGAACTAATGTACTGAACAATGGTGAACTAATGTACTGAACAATGGTGAACTAATGTACTGAACAATGGTGAACTAATGTACTGAACAATGGTGAACTAATGTACTGAACAACGGTGAACTAATGTACTGAACAACGGTGAACTAATGGAATGAACAATGGTGAACTGATGGACTGAACAATGATGAAGTAATGGACTGAACAATGAACTAATGTACTGAACAATGGTGAACTAATGGAATGAACAATGGTGAACTGATGGACTGAACAATGGTGAACTGATGGACTGAACAATGGTGAACTGATGGACTGAACAATAGTGAACTGATGGACTGAACTGATGGACTGAACAATGGTGAACTGATGGACTGAACAATAGTGAACTGATGGACTGAACAATAGTGAACTGATGGACTGAACAATAGTGAACTAATGAACTGAACAATGGCGAACTGATGGACTGAACAATGAGCTAATGGACTGAACAATGGTGAACTGATGGACTGAACAATGGTGAACTAATGAACGATAAATGGTAACAATAGTGAAATACTTGCCCAAAGGTGAACCAATGGAAAGAACAATGGTTATCTACTAGACAGAATAAGAGTGAACAACTAGACAATAAGGGTGAACTGCTGCACAGAAAAAGGGTGAACTGCTGCACAGAAAAAGGGTGAACTGCTGCACAGAAAAAGGGTGAACTGCTGCACAGAAAAAGGGTGAACTGCTGCACAGAAAAAGGGTGAACTGCTGCACAGCTGCACAGACAAAATAAGTTAAATAATACAATTATAATAAAAATACACTTGATTTATAAAACTACTGACTGAAATACAACACTTCTGAAATACAACGCTTCTGAAATACAACGCTTAAATACATTGCTGAAATGCAACACTTCTGAAATACAACACTTCTGAAATACAACGCTTCTGAAATACAACGCTTAAATACATTGCTGAAATGCAACACTTCTGAAAGACAACACCACTGAAATACAACGCTGAAATGCACCTCTGAAATGCAACACAGCTGAAATACAACACTGCTGAAATACAACACTGCTGAAATACATCACTGAAATACAACGTGTGGGGAAAAACGCATTTTTTTTTTTTTGCTTAAGTTTATATCCAGAATTTACGAGATTCTCAGCAAGTGTGATGGCGGGTGACAGGTCAGTGATCACAACAAGCCTCACCTGTTGGCAGCTTCTGTAGCTGACGGTGTTTCCTGGACTTCACAAACACAATACAAATTTTTCATTATACGGTACAACATAGTGTAATTTCCATGTAATAAAACACTGGAAAGCCACTAGTATGCAATGAATTTCTGGTAAGAATTAAGGAATCGCTCTCTGGTAGCCATGTTTTCCCCTAGTGTAATGATTCACAACCTATTCACTACCAGGGACCCCTTTTATTAACATTAATTTTTCCATGGACCCCAGGTTTTTAAAAGGTCTACTCAACAAGCCAATTATATTTACTAACAAACTCGTTTTCCCAGTTTCAAATCTCAATCGAAAGACATACGTAACTTTACATGCAATTAAATAAATGGCATTATTAAAAAAAAACGTTTAATGAGATAGCTTATGCTGCTATGTTGACACTATGTTCTGAATTTTATATTCAGTAGCAGACAGTTTTAAGCATAGATCGCGATAAATATTCATCCTGCTTCTGTGTTTTGATTTTATATAAAACAGTTGGGAGAAAACCTGCTCATATGTAGTGGGGAATGGCATTAAATATCTCAGTGCTTTGGATGTCAATTCTGGCTACTCATGACTCACATGCAACCAAATGTCTGATAAGCTGTACTGTATGAAACTTGACCACTGTTTGGTGGTGGTTTGGCATGTTCGAGTCTGCAACCCATAAAATAACATCAATAGTTTAAAAAAGGTGTCTAGAAAATTAGACTATTCCTGCCGATTTGGAAACGGCATTTAAATTTTAAAAGTTTATCTTCGTCAGCTTGATCATAATTATGCATTTTACACAGCAGACTCTCGAAACTTAGCTCACGGACCCCCTGGTGTCCGCAGACCACAGGTTGAGGAGCCGGGAGCCGCTGCCCTAGTGTTGGGCTGAGTGAGGTCTGGCACTTCACCCACGATTCCCCCGGTCCACTTAATGGTAATCTACTATAACAACAGCGAACTTGTTCTTCACTCTTTGGGTTGTTTTATCGTACATTCAGTTTATGGTCTATGGTACCATAAACCTTCAATATTTGGTTGTTTTATTTTAGTGCTGTGGTTGCCAGTAACATTTTTCGCTAAATATTGTAATTTCACCTTATCTTATATATATATATATATATATATATATATATATATATATATATATATATATATATATATATATGTCGTGCCGAATATGTAAAACTGGTCAATTAGCAAGAACTCATTTAAGATTAAGTCCTTTCTAAAATTTTCTCTTATACGTTTAAAGATATATTTTTTTCATTAATGTTAATGTAAAAATTTATAATTTTGCACCAAAAGGAACTTAGAAAACTTACCTAACCTTATTATAACAAGCTCAATTTATTTTAGCCTAACCCAACTAAATATATTTTAGATTTGTTTACGATAATTTAATACTAAACAAACACAGTGAAATATATTTTTTTCGTTAGGTTCAGAATGATTTTGGCGAAATTATTGCATACACAAATTTTCACTTGTCCTATATGGCAAGATGAGCGTTGCTATTTAAGCCAAGATGGCAAGTTCTGCCTATTCGGCACGACATATATATATATATATATATATATATATATATATATATATATATATATATATATATATATATATATATATATATATATATATATATATATATATATATATATATATATATATTGCCTTCAAAGGTTACCTTCTGGTAACTACCGTGTTTCTCTGTCAGCTCTAGCTGCAGTTTGGTCAGCTGCAGAAGACGCTGTGATTGTGTAACATACTGGAGACAGACCGAATCATTACGTAATCATTCTCAGACATGGAAGACAGCAGAAACATCCACTTATTAATACCTGGGAACTCTGAATTTATCACAGTGATGAAAAGCCAAGTTCTTTCTAGGAAAGGACTGCCTACATCTACGTCTGTTTCAATTGCTCTCAAATTTGGGTATTAAATTTGATTTTTAGTCACTTAATTTTACCTCACTTTGAATATATTCCTTTTAATTTTATTTTTTCCATATTAGGAATTTTGAATCTGTGAACCAATTTCCTTGACATACAATACCAATGCCATACAATACCAGTAATAAACAATACCAATGATAATACCAATGACAAACCAAACCACTGATAGTTAATGCGACTGATAAAATAGCGAGAGGAATGACGACTGTGTAATTTACATGCAGAACCTTCGTTGACTAAGATCCCTTCAATAAAAGATTTCATACTTCACAAGTAGCATAAATAACAGATTCCATAATTCACATTGATATAAAGTGGATACTCCAGGATTAAAATTGGGAACAAAAAATTACACGATGTCATGTACGCTTAAAACCTTGCTAATATACCCGTAAAAGAATCAGTCACATTAGAAAATATCCAACCTTTTTTTCTAGGTCATGTAATGAACACTTCCATTCCACTCCTGAATTCAGTAGAGGAAAAAATAATTCAGTGCTGGTAAATCATACGACACAGGATGGGGGGGCAAACAATATGTATGTGTGTGTATGTATGTATGTATGTATGTATGTATGTGTTTATATATATATATATATATATATATATATATATATAAACACATACATACATACATACATACATACACACACACACATATTGTTTGCCCCCCCCCCATCCTGTGTCGTATGATTTACCAGCACTGAATTATTTTTATATATATATATATATATATATATATATATATATATATATATATATATATATATAACACATACACACACACACAAGCACACACACATATACATACACACAGAATGACTTCAAGAGTGTATCAGTCTGTAGTGGAAGGAAGGCGGGGTAGGGGTCGGCCTAGGAAAGGTTGGAGGGAGGGGGTAAAGGAGGTTTTGTGTGCGAGGGGCTTGGACTTCCAGCGGGTATGCGTGAGCGTGTTTGATAGGAGTGAATGGAGACAAATGGTTTTTAATACTTGACGTGCTGTTGGAGTGTGAGCAAAGTAACATTTATGAAGGGATTCAGGGAAAACGGCAGGCCGGACTCGAGTCCTGGAGATGGGAAGTACAGTGCCTGCACTCTGAAGGAGGGGTTGCAGTTTAAAAACTGTAGTGTAAAGCACCCTTCTGGCAAGACAGTGATGGAGTGAATGATGGTGAAAGTTTTTCTTTTTCGGGCCACCCTGCCTTGGTGGGAATCGGCCAGTGTGTTAATAAATAAATAAATAAATGTATACATGCATATATATATATATATATATATATATATATATATATATATATATATATATATATATATATATATATATATATATATATATATGCAAAACAACCACTCTGAAAGAATAGAGAAATTCCAAGCGCTTTCGTGAGTAGTCACGAAAGCGCTTGGAATTTCTCTATTCTTTCAGAGTGGTTGTTTTGCATATTCTGAAATCACCTGTTTACTGTGATCTTATTGCATATATATATATATATATATATATATATATATATATATATATATATATATATATATATATATATATATATATATATATATATATATATATATGTCGTGCCGAATAGGCAGAATTTGCGATCTTGGCTTAAATAGCAACGCTCATCTTGCCATATAGGACAAGTGAAAATTTGTGTATGCAATAATTTCGCCAAAATCATTCTGAACCTAACGAAAAAAATATATTTCACTGGGTTTGTTTAGTATTAAATTACTGTAAACAAATCTAAAATATATTTAGTTGGGTTAGGCTAAAATAAATTGCTCTTGTTATAATAAGGTTAGGTAAGTTTTCTAAGATTCTTTTGGTGCAAAATTAAAAAATTTTACATTAACATTAATGAAAAATATATATCTTTAAACGTGTAAGAAAAAATTTCAGAAAGGACTTAATTTTAAATGAGTTCTTGCTAACTGACCAGTTTTACATATTCGGCACGACATATATATATATATATATATATATATATATATATATATATATATATATATATATATATATATATATATATATATATATATATATATATATATATGTCTGGTATTTACCAGCCTCAAGCTGGCGCACCAAAATTGCCTATTTTCACACTGTAATATTAAGAAACGCTTTTCACAACGAGAATGTGAACCTCACAGGCGCTACACAGATTAATAAACATTATTAGTTTACCTGTTAGCAGCCTACTTAAACACAATGTTGGAAAAAGTCAGTTCAACAGAGGAGCGGTCGTGGCGGCCGTCTCCGTGTTGACAAACTTGCCTCTCAACTTCCCTCCAAAACTTGACATTCAACAAACACTTCAAAAATTCGTAACTATTACCTAAACCAATTTATTATATTTTATTAATACTAGTGTTATATATTAAAACAAACTTTAACTCTAGAATATTAAACAGACACAGAATAATGACATAAAACAATTTATTTTAGGTTAAACAAAATATCCAGAGAAAACACATTGGAACACTAAACGAAAGAACTTCGACAACCGCGAATCTTCAAATTATCAATAATTTTCAGTTAAATATCACTACTTTTTATGATGATATTGATATTAATGTTGGTTTACCGATGTTACTTTGCTTATATCCACAACTGCAGAGAGGTGAAGGATGAAAATATCTCACAGTAATACTAATAATAAAGATAATAAAATTAATAAAAAAAGGGCCATTACTGAGGTCTTTTACCAGGGTGAGAGTAGTTTTATTACCACAAATAATGGATTCCATACTTCACAGGTCCTGCAATTTGCAACAACTATAATTTACAAGTCCCATGATATACAAGTTTCCTAATTTATAAGGTCCCTAACAGACAAGTGTAATAATTTACATATACTGCAGTTTGGTTTCTTTAACTCACAAAATACATATCTCACAAGTTACATAATTCACAACTCCCATAATTAACAGGCCACACAATTTACACATACTATAATTCACTGTCTTTTTTTTTTAATCCCGTAATTTGCAGGTTCTACAAATTAGATTATTTAATTTTAACTTCACAAATGATGTATTTTACATATTACACAGTACAAACTTCCTATAATAACTGTCCATAATTTCCCCGAGTCCGCCATCATGAGCAGACCTCATAATTATAAACATTCATGTTATTTAGTAACATAAGGTGTCGAGTTCACTTATAAATGCTTCACGAATTTATGAACGCTAAAAACACATACTATTTTATTTACACACTGACTCAGCACATCTACCTAGCTACTAAATAGCAGTCAGGTTATTGTAAACACTACCATTACATATTTTCTATCATATCTAAACAACAAAAAATAAAGTTGTTAGACAAGCTTAGTTTGGCAGACTTGTGGGTTGTAGTCTGATCTAAGTCTAATGGCCATAATTTTTATAGGGGTGGACCGGTAAGCCAGTGGAAGGCCTCGGTCAGATGACCAAGCTGCGGGTCATCATATGAGTGAGACCCGCGTCAGGAAGCGCTTCTCCTGTTTCCTGACAACCTGATCAGTGCATGACGGATGATTCAGTCTCTTCTCAGCTGCTGGTTCCACTATTCACCTAGCAGTAAATATTCGTCAGGGAATACGCTGAAGGGTGTGGGTGGCATTCTGGGGCGTGGTAGAGTGCCTTTAATATGGCTAGGCTTGGTAATAAGCTGAGGTAGGATGGCAGCCTATTATTTCAACGGGGTAAAAAAAAATAAAATCCTGAGCGATATACTGTTTTTGTTGGCTTGTAAATATGAATATTGAAAATTGGATTAAGGGTTGGCGAAATTAAATGGACCTTATAATCTGTGCTCTCCTTAATACCACCACCTGGAGAGGAATTCTTAAAGATAATATTATTCCATCACACATCTGTACTGACTTTTTATATGTGTGGTGCTCTTTAACCAGAACTTAGGTTAGATTAGGTAAGATTCGTCAGGAAACAGGACAAGTGTTTCCTGACGCGGGTCTTAATATGATGACCCACTACTTTTGGTCACCTGACTGAGGCCTTCCGCTGGCTTACCCCTCAACCCATTTAAAAACTGATATTTATAGACAGAGCTCTCGCACTTGCTTAATAAAGTAACGTTTCTCTTATAAAAAGAAAACCAAGTTAAAATTTACTTATCCACTTAATGAACAAAAATTAACCAGAACATCACGAAATTAATAAATTTCTTTGATGTTATAAAAATACTAAGTATACACAAAAATAAAAATGGTTGGGTAATATTAACTTATAAGAGGCTAATTTTAGCAATATTTAACTGTCAGGTTAGTTTGGTCCAAACATTTTAATCCATATTCCATGTTACCAAACATCTACATTTTCTCCAATACCACAGCTAAAGTTAGAGATTAAAAATATAGGACAGTACCTTAGCAACAGTTATTATATTAGTAACATGCTACAGTACCTTAGCAACAGTTATTATAGTAGTAACATGCTACAGTATCTTAGCAACAGTTATAATAGTAAGATGCTACAGTATCTTAGCAACAGTTATTATAGTAGTAACATGCTACAGTACCTTAGCAACAGTTAGTATAGTAGTAACATGCTACAGTATCTTAGCAACAGTTATTATAGTAGTAACATGCTACAGTACCTTAGCAACAGTTATTATAGTAGTAACATGCTACAGTATCTTAGCAACAGTTATTATAGTAGTAACATGCTACAGTACCTTAGCAACAGTTATTATAGTAGTAACATGCTACAGTATCTTAGCAACAGTTATTATAGTAGTAACATGCTACAGTACCTTAACAACAGTTATTATAGTAGTAACATGCTACAGTACCTTAACAACAGTTAGTATAGTAGTAACATGCTACAGTATCTCCGCAACAGTTATTATAGTAGTAACATGCTACAGTACCTTAACAACAATTATAGTAGTAACATGCTACAGTACCTCCGCAACAGTTATTATAGTAGTAACATGCTACAGTACCTTAACAACAGTTATTATAGTAGTAACATGCTACAGTATCTCCGCAACAGTTATTATAGTAGTAACATGCTACAGTATCTTAGCAACAGTTATTATAGTCGTAACATGCTACAGTACGTTAGCAATAGTTATTATAGTAGTAACATGCTACAGTACCTTAACAACAGTTATTATAGTAGTAACATGCTACAGTACGTTAGCAATAGTTATTATAGTAGTAACATGCTACAGTACCTTAACAACAGTTAGTATAGTAGTAACATGCTACAGTACGTTAGCAATAGTTATTATAGTAGTAACATGCTACAGTACCTTAGCAACAGTTATTATAGTAGTAACATGCTACAGTACCTCCGCAACAGTTATTATAGTAAGTAACATGCTACAGTATCTTAGCAACAGTTATTATAGTAGTAACATGCTACAGTACCTCCGCAAGTTATTATAGTAGTAACATGCTACAGTATCTTAGCAACAGTTATTATAGTAGTAACATGCTACAGTATCTTAGCAACAGTTATTATAGTAGTAACATGCTACAGTATCTTAGCAACAGTTATTATAGTAGTAACATGCTACAGTACGTTAGCAACAGTTAGGAGTTAGTAACATGCTACAGTACCTCCGCAACAGTTATTATAGTAGTAACATGCTACAGTATCTTAGCAACAGTTATTATAGTAGTAACATGCTACAGTATCTCCGCAACAGTTATTATAGTAGTAACATGCTACAGCACCTTAGCAACAGTTAGGAGTTAGTAACATGCTACAGCACCTTGGCAACAGTTAGGAGTTAGTAACCTGCTGCAGTACCTTAGCAACAGTTAGGAGTTAGTAACATGCTACAGTAACTTAGCAACAGTTAGGAGTTAGTAACATGCTACAGTACCTTAGCAACAGTTAGGAGTTAGTAACATGCTACAGTACCTTAGCAACAGTTAGGAGTTAGTAACATGCTACAGTACCTTAGTAACAGTTAGGAGTTAGTAACATGCTGCAGTACCTTAGCAACAGTTAGGAGTTAGTAACATGCTACAGTACCTTAGCAACAGTTAGGAGTTAGTAACATGCTACAGTACCTTAGCAACAGTTAGGAGTTAGTAACATGCTATAGTACCTTAGCAACAGTTAGGAGTTAGTAACATGCTACAGTACCTTAGCAACAGTTAGGAGTTAGTAACATGCTACAGTACCTTAGCAACAGTTAGGAGTTAGTAACATGCTATAGTACCTTAGCAACAGTTAGGAGTTAGTAACATGCTATAGTACCTTAGCAACAGTTAGGAGTTAGTAACATGCTACAGTACCTTAGCAACAGTTAGAGGTTAGTAACATGCTACAGTACCTTAGCAACAGTTAGGAGTTAGTAACATGCTATAGTACCTTAGCAACAGTTAGGAGTTAGTAACATGCTACAGTACCTTAGCAACAGTTAGAGGTTAGTAACATGCTACAGTATCTTAGCAACAGTTAGGAGTTAGTAACATGCTACAGTATCTTAGCAACAGTTAGAGGTTAGTAACATGCTACAGTACCTTAGCAACAGTTAGGAGTTAGTAACATGCTACAGTACCTTAGCAACAGTTAGGAGTTAGTAACATGCTACAGTACCTTAGCAACAGTTAGGAGTTAGTAACATGCTACAGTACCTTAGCAACAGTTAGAGGTTAGTAACATGCTACAGTACCTTAGCAACAGTTAGGAGTTAGTAACATGCTACAGTACCTTAGCAACAGTTAGGAGTTAGTAACATGCTACAGTACCTTAGCAACAGTTAGGAGTTAGTAACATGCAACAATACCTTAACTGAACTTAGAAGTTAGTAACATGGGACAATAGGCCTACTGCTGTTATGCTTGACCATAATTGTAGAAAATATTACTTAGTGGACCCAACTTCAGCTGGCTATTTATTTACTAAGGAGAGGTCCTCTGTCTCCTCCCACAGTCTTGCCTCTGTAACTCCTGTAAGTCTCACACCTAACGACCTATGTACATCAGTACATATACCATGTGTTTACAGTACAGTTTTTATCAGTAATTCAATATAACATTTTCTAGCAAATGTATCAATTGATTATATTAATTGTACTGGGTAACGATTTCCAATGGAATAGACTGTATAACAATTAATATTTACTTCGCAATATTGTCGGTTATGAAAGTATAATGTAAACGAACAAGAATATACAGTTGGCAGTTATGAACTCACCATGCGGTGAGAATGGTCTTCACTAATATGCTAACGGATATTTTATAGCAAGGACGCTCTGTCAGTATTACGTTATACCGCTTAGCTGTTGAGATGTTAGTAATGAAGGAGTGACTTCTGATGCTGACTTGCCACAGAAAGTACAGTCAGTGAAGCCTTCTTATTGTTAAGTCTCGTAGCTCAGTGGTACAACGATGGTCCTGCTGCCTGTCACCACCACGGTTCAAGTTACTCTCTATTGACTCTCGATCATCATGACTTATTTTTAGTTCATTATATATATATATATATATATATATATATATATATATATATATATATATATATATATATATATATATATATATATATATATATATACGTCGTGCTGAATAGATAAAGCTGGTCAATTACAAGAATTCATTTGAAATTAAATCCTAATTAAGATATATTTTTGTCAGTAATACAATGTAAAAAATAATAATTTTGCACCAAAAGAACCTTAGAAAACTTACCTAACCTTATTATAACAAGCTCAATATAATTTAGCCTAGTCCAGCTAAATATATTTTAGATAAGTTTACAATAATTTAATAATAAACAAATACAATGAAATACATTTTTTTTCGTTAGGTTCAGAATGATTTCGCGAAATTATTGCATACACAAATTTTAGACTACCCCGGCTAGTCGCATTGTTATTGTTTAAATACCACTCGTTCGTGGTTACAATACTATATATACAGCTTGTGGAGGCTAGTACACCAAACTGGGAGTAGAATGAAATTAGCTCTGAGGCACCCAGAGCATCGTATGTCCTCGGATCACGGTACAACACCCAGCTCTGCTGAGTGCGTGATTCGTGTAGGATTGTATGATCCCGTGGGTTAGAGCTTCGTGAATTTTCGCTCACCGTGAGACGGGCTAAAACAACACGGGTTCGATCCCCCGGCTAGTCGCAGTGTTGTTAGTGATTAAATACCACTCGTTTGTGGTTACAATACTAATATATAAAAACACGAAATTATATGAATTTATTCATGAATTAATTTTAAACTATATATGTAATAAGACACGTGGATAGTTAGAAATTTCTTTATATATAAATAAAAAATATTACATCACTTAAATTTTGATATGATAATTTTTTCTCATATTTATTTTTTATTTATTTTTTGCTGCGTAGAGACAACTCATTTCAAAATAAATTGAAATCTGTAATTATTTTACTAATGACTACAAAAAATAATGTTTAAAGTATTCATTTAGCGTTTATACAGCACGGAGTACTTATTTACCAGCCAGAGTACATATTTACCAGCTTGAGTATTTATCAGCCAGAGGGAACATGTCTACCTCCTGGAGTACTTACCTGTCAGAGAGTACATGTCTGTCTCCTGGAATATTTACCTGATATACAGACTATATCTACTACCTGGAGTACATAGCTGCGAAGGAGAACATGTATACCACCTGGAGTACTTAGATCCCACATTATGCATAGCTTCCACATGGAGTACATATATATCACAGAGCACATATCAACCACCTGCACATAAGGCCGTCAGTGAACACATATATACAGCGCTGAGTACTTATTTACCAAAGACTCGTATATACAATACTGAGTACTACATATCTACTACGAGGAGAACACGACAAAAATTTGAGGTTCTCATAATCCAAAGGAAATATTTTCAGCTTTCCTTTCAAAATACTGTCTTGCAAAATAGGCCAAACTGGGCGATTCGGTTTAGTAAGCAAGACATATATCTATATATATATATATATATATATATATATATATATATATCTATATATATATATATATATCTTGGAGTACATGTACAATATGTAGTACTAACGTTTCACAGAGTATATGGATGTAAATTACGTTATCTATATTTCACCTAGATGATTTAGGTATTGTTTTCATTACTTATTTACCTGTGGAACTCCTATCAACAAAGGTCCCTTGATGCCGGTGAGGTGCCCTTGATTCTAAGTTATGAATGTGCTCTCACTGACATCAACACCATTGCTTCCCAGGTCCAAAGGCGCTGCTTACGCCTATGTTTTAACACTCCCTTATGAATTTAATAGTATGTTCCTGAACTATTTATATTTAATGTAGAACATTTTAAATAATTTGATTCCTTTTAAAACATGGAGGTGACGGATACGTCACGTAATACCCACCTGGTTAGTTTACCTACTGACTAGATTAGCTAGAGTTTACTCAATTTATGGAGTTCCCTCCAGTATTTTCCAGCGCAGTGTTGTGTTTGTTATGGGTATAGCATTATAAACAAGGCGACTTTAACGTATTTGTGCTTAACTTACATGTTTAAGTAATGTACAGGAAAATGGTGTATATATTAGCTCACAGTGCTGTTTTCAGTAGATTTGCTCTCTCTCTCTCTCTCTCTCTCTCTCTCTCTCTCTCTCTCTCTCTCTCTCTCTCTCTCTCTCTCTCTCTCTGTCTCTCTCTCTCTCTCTCTCTCTCTCTCTCTCTCTCTCTCTCTCTCTCTCTCTCTCTCTCTCTCTCTCTCTCTCTCTCTCTCTCTGTCCACTCTTTAAAAAACTCATTCTTGTAAATTCTTCATGGACGTGTATTGTCTTAGTGATGGAGTGAAAGGTTTGAGACATGACTGCTGTGACACTCCCACTCCTCGCAGCAGACATGACTGCTGTGACACTCCCACTCCTCGCAGCAGACATGACTGCTGTGACACTCCCACTCCTCGCAGCAGACGTGACTGCTGTTACACTCCCACTCCTCGCAGCAGACATGACTGCTGTGACACTCCCACTCCTCGCAGCAGACGTGACTGCTGTTACACTCCCACTCCTCGCAGCAGACATGACTGCTGTGACACTCCCACTCCTCGCAGCAGACATGACTGCTGTGACACTCCCACTCCTCGCAGCAGACGTGACTGCTGTGACACTCCCACTCCTCGCAGCAGACATGACTGCTGTGACACTCCCACTCCTCGCAGCAGACGTGACTGCTGTGACACTCCCACTCCTCGCAGCAGACGTGACTGCTGTTACACTCCCACTCCTCGCAGCAGACATGACTGCTGTGACACTCCCACTCCTCGCAGCAGACATGACTGCTGTGACACTCCCACTCCTCGCAGCAGACATGACTGCTGTGACACTCCCACTCCTCGCAGCAGACGTGACTGCTGTTACACTCCCACTCCTCGCAGCAGACATGACTGCTGTGACACTCCCACTCCTCGCAGCAGACATGACTGCTGTGACACTCCCACTCCTCGCAGCAGACATGACTGCTGTGACACTCCCACTCCTCGCAGCAGACATGACTGCTGTGACACTCCCACTCCTCGCAGCAGACATGACTGCTGTGACACTACCACTCCTCGCAGCAGACATGACTGCTGTGACACTCCCACTCCTCGCAGCAGACATGACTGCTGTGACACTCCCACTCCTCGCAGCAGACATGACTGCTGTGACACTACCACTCCTCGCAGCAGACATGACTGCTGTGACACTCCCACTCCTCGCAGCAGACATGACTGCTGTGACACTCCCACTCCTCGCAGCAGATATGACTGCTGTGACACTCCCACTCCTCGCAGCAGACATGACTGCTGTGACACTCCCACTCCTCGCAGCAGACATGACTGCTGTGACACTCCCACTCCTCGCAGCAGACATGACTGCTGTGACACTCCCACTCCTCGCAGCAGACATGACTGCTGTGACACTCCCACTCCTCGCAGCAGACATGACTGCTGTGACACTCCCACTCCTCGCAGCAGACATGACTGCTGTGACACTCCCACTCCTCGCAGCAGACATGACTGCTGTGACACTCCCCACTCCTCGCAGCAGACATGACTGCTGTGACACTCCCACTCCTCGCAGCAGACATGACTGCTGTGACACTCCCACTCCTCGCAGCAGACATGACTGCTGTGACACTCCCACTCCTCGCAGCAGACATGACTGCTGTGACACTCCCACTCCTCGCAGCAGACATGACTGCTGTGACACTCCCACTCCTCGCAGCAGACATGACTGCTGTGACACTCCCACTCCTCGCAGCAGACATGACTGCTGTGACACTCCCACTCCTCGCAGCAGACATGACTGCTGTGACACTCCCACTCCTCGCAGCAGACATGACTGCTGTGACACTCCCACTCCTCGCAGCAGACATGACTGCTGTGACACTCCCACTCCTCGCAGCAGACATGACTGCTGTGACACTCCCACTCCTCGCAGCAGACATGACTGCTGTGACACTCCCACTCCTCGCAGCAGACATGACTGCTGTGACACTCCCACTCCTCGCAGCAGACATGACTGCTGTGACACTCCCACTCCTCGCAGCAGACATGACTGCTGTTACACTCCCACTCCTCGCAGCAGACATGACTGCTGTGACACTCCCACTCCTCGCAGCAGACATGACTGCTGTGACACTCCCACTCCTCGCAGCAGACGTGACTGCTGTTACACTCCCACTCCTCGCAGCAGACATGACTGCTGTGACACTCCCACTCCTCGCAGCAGACGTGACTGCTGTGACACTCCCACTCCTCGCAGCAGACGTGACTGCTGTGACACTCCCACTCCTCGCAGCAGACGTGACTGCTGTGACACTCCCACTCCTCGCAGCAGACGTGACTGCTGTGACACTACCACTCATCGCAGCAGTCGTGACTGCTGTGACACTCCCACTCCTCGCAGCAGACGTGACTGCTGTGACACTCCCACTCCTCGCAGCAGACGTGACTGCTGTGACACTCCCACTCCTCGCAGCAGACGTGACTGCTGTGACACTCCCACTCCTCGCAGCAGACATGACTGCTGTGACACTCCCACTCCTCGCAGCAGACGTGACTGCTGTGACACTCCCACTCCTCGCAGCAGACATGACTGCTGTGACACTCCCACTCCTCGCAGCAGACATGACTGCTGTGACACTCCCACTCCTCGCAGCAGACATGACTGCTGTGACACTCCCACTCCTCGCAGCAGACATGACTGCTGTGACACTCCCACTCCTCGCAGCAGACATGACTGCTGTGACACTCCCACTCCTCGCAGCAGATGGAACTTTCCTTGATGTAGTTTACCACGCTTTAAACCTTTAACTCAGTGGGTTCTATTTTTTTCTTGGGGTCACCTAAATTAGACCTGCAAGGATGAAGTGAACCTCCACTGCCATCTTCCCCTCGAGGTTGACAAATATAATGATCACATCTTCATTGTTTCTAGTTTAATTTCTATGTTCAAAACCTCTGACCGAGAAAGTAATGAATCATTTTTCCATCATATTCTGGTTTACCTCATTTTCCACATTTTTGGAGTTTAATAACATACTGTTCATGTTATTATCATGGGGAGCCCTAAACCTGTAGGGAGTATACAGCCTGTGGGGGGGGGAGATGGAAGGTATTCAGGCTCAATTCAGGGGACTGGAGCACAGATCCAGTTCCCTAGATGAAGAGCCTCTCAGCAGCGTCTAGGAATCTCCCTTGAGGGGAAACTGTTCATGGATCATTGCTTATGAATAAATACTGGTCTCTCAACTTTGTGTGTTAGTGTGACTAGTTAATAGTCCAAGTCGGACCGAAACGTCGTCATAATCTTCTCTCTCCTATGTGCGAGTTACATGTGTATTGTTCCAGTCTCGGTGTTGTGACTTCTTGTTCTTTAGACAGATAGGTAGTAAAAATGAGGGAACAAACATTTTATTCCGCCTTTGGAAATAAACTTTAAGTTGAGGTTCACCACTATCACTCCTCACTCCTACAAGAAAGAAAAGAGATGGGAAGGAGGAGGAACAAGGAACAATAGAAACCTTCCCGGCTAAATATTTTCAAGTCTGGAAAATCACTTCCAGGGAAGTGGAGTACAGAGTGTTTATTTTATCCATTTCCTTTCATTATTTAACTGTTATCGAGGAGCAGAGATGTGCCAAACCACTGAAGAACTTGACAATTTCTCCACCATGAAGAGGGTACAAAAGTATCATAATGACTTTCTCACAAAGATACGAAGCTTCGTCGATACCATCCGAGGTCGAGGAAACCCATTCATGGAGGTCGACGAAGACTTCATCAACCTGGAAGAATCAGTCAGGAGAAAGATGCTGCAACAATATACAAAAAGGAAGAAGCAGAGTAACTGGTTTGTGAAGGACATGATTATTAACAGAACTTATCTAATGAACCGACTCAACTTAAACTAACACTCTAGAAATAGATTAATGTATTAGCTATATCACATTTGGAGAGTTTAGCTTTTGTTTTATGTTACTGCAGTACTTTCATAAGAGAATAACAACACAGATGCAGCTCACCAACCCTACTGGTTAATGCTAGGCAGATCCTACTCACACCAAGACATTACCAGTCACAGGAAAATAAGATTAGATGAGCAATGCATTAAGGTTACTAGCCCATTCTAAGGAGTTACTCGCTCTCAACTATTCCCACTCGTGAACATAAAATTAAAGGATAACAGTCGGCCTTCTGGTCCACGCTAGAGAGATCCATCTCACATTTAACAACATGCATAAATAAATATAACAGAAAGGATAGGTTCAAACATGATAAATATATTAAAAACAAGGCATAACTAGAAATCACGAGGTAAAGACATATGTAAAAAAAAAAAAATAAAAGAAAGATAAGGGATGAACACGAAAACAATAGAGGCAAACAGCTTAAAAGAGTTCCTGATCGTTTGTCTGTGTCGATGGGGTGTAAAGTTAAATAACGATCAGTGAGTTTTCGTTGTTTTTTTCCAGAAACATTCTAAATATTTGGCAAGCTTGCAGTTAGAGTACAGAGCAGAGAGAACGGAAAAAGACTGGTGGTAAGATGAGGTGAATACAAAAATGAAGAGCAGACACAACCCTATAGATGTGTGTGTGTAAATGCACGCAAGAGCTCGATTATTTTACAAGCTCGGGTATTTTAAGTTTTAGTGTCATTTCTTCCATTTAGGTAGTGAATAGGACAAAAGCTGACTGGCACAAAATAATGTATGAATAAGACCCATACGCACCGTAGGGGAAACTTTTATTCAGGAGACATTTCGCTCAAAAGCGCTTCTTCAGTGTAATATGGAGTACGTAAAGTTAGAGAATATAGTCGAAGTTTGGTATACTGAGCTCAGTTGTAGTATGATATGCCAGGTCACCTGACAGAGTTGACTTAAAAAAATAACTTCGCTAGAACTTTTGATACTTTAAAGCTCCCGATGTTTTACAAAACTGTAGTGCTAAGACACAACGACTGATGCTAGGCAATGTCTCCTGTATAAATTCTCTTCTTTTAAGAGAAGGTTAGCCTCATCGCAACCCATCAGATGTCCCTCACTGTTTACAG
Source organism: Cherax quadricarinatus (assembly GCF_038502225.1). Lineage (NCBI taxonomy): Eukaryota > Metazoa > Arthropoda > Malacostraca > Decapoda > Parastacidae > Cherax > Cherax quadricarinatus. The sequence continues at coordinate 8,096,155 of NC_091339.1, forward strand.
TGTGAATGGCACATGCATTATTGTCAATGTGGTAAACGTATTAATGTTTACTGATCCCCACATTCACGTCTCTTGTTATTTCATCAACATACGGTGTTGCAAGTGATATTAGACTTCCTTTTGTTGAGCTCTATGACGCTAGTTTCGGAATGTAGTGGCAACTCTGAGTTCCTCAACTGATGTAAGATCTTGGAGACTATGTAAGCTACACTCGGGTAAGGGAATGTGACAGCCAGTTCGGTATAAATTCATTTCTGGGTTGCAAGTCCTAAATGCACTAAGAGAAAATTCGATGGCAGCAAACATTTCGTTCTTCTCTTATGGACTAAATATTAAGTCATAAAGTTATCTATGAAAGATTCCGTAAGTTATATTTTAAAAGCAAATAATCTGCAAGATTTACAAATACGAATACCAAAGAGTGAAATTTTCTATCCCGCTCTTCCTCCAGTGAATATTTTGATCGCGGGATCGATGCTGTTCAGTTTAAGTGATGGGCGGGAAGAACTAAATCTTCACGAGGCTACGACCAAGATATTATCTACATAACGAAGCTATGTGATGTTTGATGGGCTGAGTGATGGGAACGTCTCTGTTTTTAAGGGTTGCGTTTATACGTTGACGAAGTCAACACTGATGGTTGACCATTGGAACTGTTAAATGAGAAGCAACTGAAATATAGGCGTCTTCTTTTACACACACACACACACACACACACACACACACATATATATATATATATATATATATATATATATATATATATATATATATATATATATATATATATATATATATATATATTCTTTCAAAGTACCAACAGTATCCCACCGAGGCAGGGTGGCCCAAAAAGAAAAACGCAAGTTTCTCATCGTAAATTTAGTAATGTATACAGGAAGAGGGGTTACTAGCCCCTTGCTCCTGGCATTCTAGTCGCCTCTTACAACACGCATGGCTTACAGAGGAAGAATTCTGTTCCACTTTCCCATGGAGATAAGAGGAAATAAACAAGAATAAGAATCAGTAAGAAAAAAGAAAACTCAGAGGGGTTTGTGTATATATATGCTTGTACATGCATGTGTAGTGTGATCTAAGTGTAAGTAGAAGTCGTACCTGAAATCTTGCATGTTTATGAGACAGAAAAAAGACACCAGCAATCCTGCCATCATGTAAAACAACTACAGGCTTCCGATTTACACTCAATTGGCAGGACGGTAGTACCTCCATAGGTGGTTGCTGTCTACCAACCTACTACCTAGGATATAATATATATATATATATATATATATATATATATATATATATATATATATATATATATATATATATATGCAATAAGATCACAGTAAACAGATGATTTCAGAATATGCAAAACAACCACTATGAAAGAATAGAGAAATTCCAAGCGCTTTCGTGACTACTCACGTTATCATAGTTCCTTGATAATGTGAGTAGTCACGAAAGCGCTTGGAATTTCTCTATTCTTTCATAGTGGTTGTTTTGTATATATATATATATATATATATATATATATATATATATATATATATATATATATATATATATATATATATATATATATATATATATATATATATATGTATATATATATATTAGCACACTGGCCGATTCCCACCAAGGCAGGGTGGCCCGAAAAAGAAAAACTTTCACCATCATTCACTCCATCACTGTCTTGCCAGAAGGGTGCTTTACACTACAGTTTTTAAATTGCAACATTAACACCCATCCTTCAGAGTGCAGGCACTGTACTTCCCATCTCCAGGACTCAAGTCCGGCCTGCCGGTTTCCCTGAATCCTTTCATAAATGTTACTTTGCTCACACTCCAACAGCACGTCAAGTATTAAAAACCATTTGTCTCCATTCACTCCTATCAAACACGCTCATGCATGCCTGCTGGAAGTCCAAGCCCCTCGCACACAAAACCTCCTTTACCCCCTCCCTCCAACCTTTCCTAGGCCGACGCCTACCCCGCATTCCTTCCACTACAGACTGATACACTCTTGAAGTTATTCTGTTTCGCTCCATTCTCTCTACATGTCCGAACCACCTCAACAATCCTTCCTCAGCCCTCTGGACAACAGTTTTGGTAATCCCGCACCTCCTCCTAACTTCCAAACTACGAATTCTCTGCATTATATTCACACCACACATTGCTCTCAGACATGACATCTCCACTGCCTCCAGCCTTCTCCTCGCTGCAACATTCATCACCCATGCTTCACACCCATATAAGAGCGTTGGTAAAACTATACTCTCATACATTCCCCTCTTTGCCTCCAAGGACAAAGTTCTTTGTCTCCACAGACTCCTAAGTGCACCACTTACCCTTTTCCCCTCATCAATTCTATGATTCACCTCATCTTTCATAGACCCATCCGCTGACACGTCCACTCCCACAAATATCTGAATACATTCACCTCCTCCATACTCTCTCCCTCCAATCTGATATCCAATCTTTCATCACCTAATCTTTTTGTTATCCTCATAACCTTACTCTTTCCTGTATTCACTTTCAATTTTCTTCTTTTGCACACCCTACCAAATTCATCCACCAATCTCTGCAACTTCTCTTCAGAATCTCCCAAGAGCACAGTGTCATCAGCAAAGAGCAACTGTGACAACTCCCACTTTATGTGTGATTCTTTATCTTTTAACTCCACGCCTCTTGCCAAGACCCTCGCATTTACTTCTCTTACAACCCCATCTATAAATATATTAAACAACCACGGTGACATCACACATCCTTGTCTAAGGCCTACTTTTACTGGGAAATAATTTCCCTCTTTCCTACATACTCTAACTTGAGCCTCACTATCCTCGTAAAAACTCTTCACTGCTTTCAGTAACCTACCTCCTACACCATACACCTGCAACATCTGCCACATTGCCCCCCTATCCACCCTGTCATACGCCTTTTCCAAATCCATAAATGCCACAAAGACCATTTTAGCCTTATCTAAATACTGTTCACTTATATGTTTCACTGTAAACACCTGGTCCACACACCCCCTACCTTTCCTAAAGCCTCCTTGTTCATCTGCTATCCTATTCTCCGTCTTACTCTTAATTCTTTCAATAATAACTCTACCATACACTTTGCCATGTATATATATATATATATATATATATATATATATATATATATATATATATATATATATATATATATATATATATATATCGTGCCGAATAGGCAGAACTTGCGATCTTGGCATAAATAGCAACGCTCATCTTGCCATATAGGACAAGCGAAAATTTGTGTATGCAATAATTTCGCCAAAATCATTCTGAACCTAACGAAAAAAAATGTATTTCACTGTGTTTGTTTAGTATTAAATTATTGTAAACGTATCTAAAATATATTTAGTTGGGTTAGGCTAAAATAAATTGTTCTTGTTATAATAAGGTTAGGTAAGTTTTCTAAGATTCTTTTGGTGCAAAATTATAATTTTTTATATTAACATTAATGAAAAAAATATATCTTTAAACGTATAAGAGAAAATTTTAGAAAGGACTTAATTTTAAAGGAGTTCTTGCTAAACGACAAGTTTTACATATTCGGCACATATATATATATATATACTAAATATATATATATATATATATATATTTTTTTCGTTATATATTTTGGCGAAATCATTATATATATGGCAAGATATATTTAAGCCAAGATATATATATATATATATATATATATATTCAGCATGATATATATATCATACTGAATATGAAAATAATTTTGATGTTGGGAGTAATACAACTTGATAAATTTTAATTCACAGTTGCAGTGCAGTTGAAATCGAGTGTCAACAAATAATTGCTTATCAATCATTTCCAATAATAATTTTGAGGAATTTAGTAAATAAGGTTAAGAAATAGGCGAAAAAGGTGAGACACAATTAGTCAGAGAGGCAGACAAAAGGTTAGAACGAGAGAGGCCAATAAATCAGAATGAGGGAAAATAAAAAAAAAAATGAGGAAGGAAAGATATTGATGTGTGATCAGGTGTGAAAAGGCGCAGGAGATGAAGGAGAATGATATGAGGCAAATGTGGCGAGGAAGACAGGTGCAAGAAGGAAGACAGGTGCAAGAAGGAAGACAGGTGCAAGAAGAAAGACAGGTGCAAGAAGAAAGACAGGTGCAAGAAGAAAGACAGGTGCAAGAAGAAAGACAGGTGCAAGAAGGAAGACAGGTGCAAGAATAAAGACAGGTGCAAGAAGACAGGTGCAAGAATAAAGACAGGTGCAAGAAGAAAGACAGGTGCAAGAAGAAAGACAGGTGCAAGAATAAAGACAGGTGCAAGAAGACAGGTGCAAGAAGAAAGACAGGTGCAAGAATAAAGACAGGTGCAAGAAGACAGGTGCAAGAAGAAATACAGGTGCAAGAAGAAAGACAGGTGCAAGAAGAAAGACAGGTGCAAGAAGGAAGACAGGTGCAAGAAGGAAGACAGGTGCAAGAAGGAAGACAGGTGCAAGAAGGAAGACAGGTGCAAGAAGGAAGACAGGTGCAAGAAGGAAGACAGGTGCAAAAAGGAAGACAGGTGCAAGAATAAAGACAGGTGCAAGAATAAAGACAGGTGCAAGAAGAAAGACAGGTGCAAGAAGGAAGACAGGTGCAAGAAGGAAGACAGGTGCAAGAAGGAAGACAGGTGCAAGAAGGAAGACAGGTGCAAAAAGGAAGACAGGTGCAAGAATAAAGACAGGTGCAAGAATAAAGACAGGTGCAAGAATAAAGACAGGTGCAAGAATAAAGACAGGTGCAAGAAGAAAGACAGGTGCAAGAAGAAAGACAGGTGCAAGAAGGAAGACAGGTGCAAAAAGGAAGACAGGTGCAAGAATAAAGACAGGTGCAAGAATAAAGACAGGTGCAAGAAGGAAGACAGGTGCAAGAAGAAAGACAGGTGGAAGAAGAAAGACAGGTGCAAGAAGGAAGACAGGTGCAAAAAGGAAGACAGGTGCAAGAATAAAGACAGGTGCAAGAAGGAAGACAGGTGCAAGAAGAAAGACAGGTGCAAGAAGGAAGACAGGTGCAAGAAGAAAGACAGGTGCAAGAAGGAAGACAGGTGCAAGAAGAAAGACAGGTGCAAGAAGGAAGACAGGTGCAAGAAGAAAGACAGGTGCAAGAATAAAGACAGGTGCAAGAAGGAAGACAGGTGCAAGAAGAAAGACAGGTGCAAGAAGGAAGACAGGTGCAAGAAGAAAGACAGGTGCAAGAAGAAAGACAGGTGCAAGAAGGAAGACAGGTGCAAGAAGAAAGACAGGTGCAAGAAGAAAGACAGGTGCAAGAAGGAAGACAGGTGCAAGAAGGAAGACAGGTGCAAGAAGAAAGACAGGTGCAAGAAGAAAGACAGGTGCAAGAAGAAAGACAGGTGCAAGAAGAAAGACAGGTGCAAGAAGAAAGACAGGTGCAAGAAGAAAGACAGGTGCAAGAAGAAAGACAGGTGCAAGAAGAAAGACAGGTGCAAGAAGAAAGACAGGTGCAAGAAGAAAGACAGGTGCAAGAAGAAAGACAGGTGCAAGAAGAAAGACAGGTGCAAGAAGGAAGACAGGTGCAAGAAGAAAGACAGGTGCAAGAAGGAAGACGTACCTTATGATCGTATTTGCTTGAACATCCTCTTCTTTTTTTACAACTTTGTAAGCTCTTGATGTGTTGATCACTACACCAAAGACCTAGAGTTAGCATTCCACTCTCCCCGTGTTTGTTTTGCATCATGTATCGTTTAGTTTGCGACATTTGAATATATATATATATATATATATATATATATATATATATATATATATATATATATATATATATATAATCAGAGAAAACAGGTGATATCACAATATGCAGAACATCTTTTAAAATGGGTAGGAATACATTTTACAGTTCAAAAACGAACAAACAATCTTATTCAACCAAGAATATGCTGATAAATAACAAAAAGGCACAATACCGTGACTGGAACAACACACAAATAACCCGCATATAGAAGAGAGGAGCTTACGACGACGTTTCGGTCCGACTTGGACCATTTGCAAATATACCCATCCTGTTCTCCTTTTCGTTAGTGTGACTTTGTAAATGGTCCAAGTCGGACCGAAACGTCGTCGTAAGCTCCTATGTTCTATGTGCCGGTTGTGTGAAGAATATGTTGGTACACCCTTACCATGAAAACTTTCTGGATATACTCTCTCTACTTAAGAATTTTAAAATCAAAAATGTCTTTAAAAATCTTGATAGAGTAAAACAACTTTTGACTAAAAACTTCCCCCAAAATGCTGATGGTTTTGTCTACAATATTTCCTGTAAAAAATGTAATGAAGTTTATTAAGGGCAAACTGAAAAAAAAAACTTTAACTAAGATTTCAATAACATAAATATAGAATTAAGACTAGACAATAATCTAATGTTCTGTTTAGTCACGTGAGAGATTTTTCAGAAAGCTGAGAAAGTTGTATCAAGCTGATCTATGGTTGAGAGAAGTATAACCGAATCAAACTTTATAAAAACAGTATTGATTCCAATATGAATAATAAGTTAGAGGTGTTGGTGGTACTGATTTTTTTAAGGTTTTTAAATGGTATTGACAATTTTTTTTTTTAATTTTGTATCCTTGTACATTACGGAAGGAAAAGCAACTAATTTTTTTTAATCTTTAAATATGATTGGAGCACAAAAATGAAAATATTTTTTTCGTACCTTTCGTCCGTTGCCTAAATTCTTCAAGTCCATGATTATCCTGCTCTCCAACTTTCACTCTAAACTATGCGTAGTTAACTTTTTTTTTTTTTGGCAAAGTTTGTAATATTTCTCAGTTGCTTCTTACTGACAAATTAGCCAAAATATAAAGTGTCGGTACAGTAATAGCACTTTCATGTAGTCATCGTCACAGCTACCACAGCTCTACGCTGTAACAATAAACACTTGTACTAAAACAAACCAAATACAATAAACACCTGTACTTAAAACACAAGTACAATAAACACCTGTACTGATAACATGAATACAATAAATGCCTGTACTTAAAACACAAATACAATTCAGGTTGGTACAATGGAGAGATTACATCGACTAACAGCTGTCAGTCTTCTCAAGTGACCTCTAACACCTTCTCCCTCTCTACCTCACAACCTCAGCCTCCTCCAACACCTTCTCCCTCTCTACCTCACAACCTCAGCCTCCTCCAACACCTTCTCCCTCTCTACCTCACAACCTCAGCCTCCTCCAACACCTTCCCCCTCTCTACCTCACAACCTCAGCCTCCTCCAACACCTTCCCCCTCTCTACCTCACAACCTCAGCCTCCTCCAACACCTTCTCCCTCTCTACCTCACAACCTATCTTCCCCTCCCCACATTCATATCACACCTCTTGCATGACAAGGGATACTGGCAACACTATTCTGAGGGCAACTGAACAAAAAGTGTGCATAACAAATTAATTTGAGCATCATCTGTGTAATCATTGCATCAAACTGATAACAAGTGGCCAAAAAAACTTAAGCGAAGAAAGAGATATAGACGTAACACAGTTTACAATAATAAACTTAAACTGATATAAATTATGGTTAGTAAAATTAGGCTCAATTAAATTAGGTTTATTATAGCAATGTTAGGTAAAGTCCTTGAGTTAGGCTACGTACAAAACTAAAAATTTCTTGCACCAATATATATATATATATATATATATATATATATATATATATATATATATATATATATATATATAAATAAATAAGAGAGACTGCGGCTGGTGTCAACCTACACTGCACTACTCTGTGAAAAAACTTCCCCTAAATCCTTCAGGTGCTGCCGTGCAACGTTGCACAGCTCCTGATGACGCACTGAGAAGTGTGAAAGTACTTGAGCTAAAGATTTCCATCCCCTGTGGCTTATCTTGCATTGTTCAGATCGCCTGTCTGCGATTGTTTGCGCACACACACACACACACACACACACACACACACACACACACACACACACACACACACACACACACACACACACACAACCACAATTAGGTGAGTACACACACACACGCTCCCACCCTCGCTCCCACACCCACTCATTCACACAAACACAAACATACAAACAACTAAGCACTCATTCTCTCTCTCCCTCTCCACTTCCTCTCTCTCTCTCTCTCTCCCCCTCTTTCTACCTTTTTCACTATCCCTCTCTCCCTCACTCAGCCAGCAGACCCGAAATTGACCGCGTTCCCTCACCCTTCTCTCTCGCTCTCTCTCTCTCTCTCCTACAGTCCTTTTTCCCCACCCTTCTCTCTAGCCTTCTCACTCCCTCTCCCTCTTTCTATCTTTCTCTCTTTCTTTCTCCCCCTCCCTCGCATTTCTCTCTCTCATAGTCTTTTCCCTCACCCTCCTCTCTCTCTCTCTATCTCTCTCCCTCTCTCTACCCTTTCTCTCCCCCTTTCGTTTCTCTCTCTCCCCTAGTCTTATCCCTCACCCCCATTCTCCCTCCCTCTTTCTACCCTTTCTCTCTCCCCCTCTTATTCTCTCCCTCCCTCTACCCTTCTCCCCCCCTACTATTCTCTCTCTCTCTCCTCTAGCTTTCTCCCCCCACACACACACCCTGAAAATACATTAACTTTTCTCTGTGGTAAAATACATAAGCTTCTTTCTGTGGTAAGAAAAAAAAATGGGTGGCCCTAGAGGGCAGAAACCAGAGATCTGGTGGAAGAACCAGGGAGGAAAGACTGCGAGTTAGAGCTAAAAAAAAGGGAGCAAGAGTGGGGAAGGAAGATAGAAGAGCTTAGCAAGATAGTGGAGGAAAGGATAGCTGAAGAGTGCAAGAAGTGGGAGCTACAAGTCTTAGCAGCAGAAGCTAGGATACAGTGCTTAGAAGAGAAACTACAAAACCTAAAACAGATTAGAGAGACAAATGACAATTCAGATGCGACATCAGGAAATTCTGTCAGGCACAGACAAGGGGATGGTAAGAAACAAAGGAGATATGCCATACGCGAAGGCCCTATCAGACCCACGTGGGGCCAGGGAAAAGACGAGGAGCACACTAAGATCAAATGACAGGTCTGAAGAAAATGAAGGTACGTTATATGCAGAGACTCTAACAGCCAACTGCAGTAGCAAGGAACAGCTGATCAAAAAGGGCAGGGATTGAAGGCAAAAACATTTCAATGGAAGGAACTAAAACACCTCAGAGGATGCAAATGGAGACTTAGTGGGAGGAGGAAAGGGAGAGGTCAGTTTTTGTGTACGGGCTCCAAGAAGCCAAAGGGGACAACTTTGAAGAAATAAAATAGGAGGAAGAAAAAATGATTGAAGGCATAATGAAAACAATAGGTGAGGGTGATATGACCCGAATGACAAATTTTCGGAGAATTGGGTGGTTTACGAGTGGAAGGAAACACCCTGTCAAAGTAATTTTCAAGGAAGAATCAGCTCGAACCAAGATCTTGCAGCAGAAAGCACGACTGAGGGACAAACCGGGGTACCAGAGAGTATACCTCGATTGAGACAGAACACAAGAAGAAAGGACTACACTGAAAGAGAGGGTACAGAGACACAAGGAGGAATGAGAGGCAATGATGAAGATGAGCAGGACCCAGACACAGGAAAAAAGGCAAACACACCCTGCAGAAACTCTCACAGAAAGACTCCAAGCGCGACAATCCCAACGCAACTGAGCAATCTAAACTAATACCCAAACACTGTTCTCTCTGCCACCAACCCCCACATCACAAACCTCACACACACCCCAACAGCTGCCCCTTATGGGCATTCTGACCCCACCCCCCTCATCACAAACCCCACCTAAACCACAGCCCCTCACAGGCCCCCACCAAGGCTCTCACTCCCCAACCCCAATATTCTCACAGGACCACAGTGATAGCAAAGAAGCTGAAGGTTTGGTACACAAACGCGGATGGAATAACGAATAAATATGAGGAGTGGCACAAAAGAATCAGCGAGAAATCCCCAGACATCAAAGTAGTCACAGAAACGGAACTCACTGAGACAATAACAGACACAATCTTCCCACCGGGATATCAGATCCTGAGGAAAGATAGGAGTAGAGGGGGAGGAGGGGGTTGCACTGCTCATAAAAAACCGATGGGGATTTGAGGAAACGCAAGGCATGGACATGATTGGAGAAAGGGACTACATAATAGGTACAATTCAGTCTGGAGAACATAAAGTAGTCACTGGAGTGATGTATAACCCACCACAGAACTGCAGCAGGCCAAGAGAGGAGTACAAAGAAAACAACAGAGCGATAGTGGACACTGGCTGAGGTAGCAAGAGCTCACTCCAGCAAAGTTACTGGTAATGGGCGATTTCAACCACAGGGAGATCGACTGGGAAAACCTGGTGCCACATGGGGGTCCCGAAACATGGAGAGCCAAGACGATGTGGTACTTGAAAACCTCATGCATCAACATGTCAGGGACACTACCAGAGAGAGAGGGGAGGATGAGCCTGCAAGACTGGATCTTGAGTTCACCCTGAGCAGTTCAGACATTGAGGACATCACTTACGAGAGGCCCCTAGGAGCTAGCGATCATGTGGTTCTGGGTTTGGATTATATAGTAGAGTTACAAGTGGAGAAGGTAACAGGAATTGAATGGGAAAAGCCAAACTATAAAAGGGAGGAATACACAGGTATGAGGAACTTCCTGCAGGAGGTTCAGTGGGACAGAGAACTGGTAAGAAAATCAGTAAATGAGATGATGGAATATGTAGCAACAAAGTGCAAGGAGGAAGAGGAAAGGTTTGTTCCCAAGGGAAATATAAATAATAGGAAGACAAAAGCGAGTCCTTGGTTTACCCGAAGGTGTAGGGAGGCAAAAACTAAGTGCACCAGAGAATGGAAAAGGTACAGGAGGCAAAGGACCCAGGAAAATAAGGAGATTAGTAGAAGAGCCAGAAACGAGTATGCACAGATAAGGAGGGAGGCCCAGCGACAGTACAAAAACGACATAGCATCGTAAGTCAAGTCTGACCCGAAACTGCTGTATAGCAACATTAGGAGGAAGACAACAGGTGATAAGGCTGAGGAAAAAAGGTGGAGAACTCACAAGAAATGATCAAGAGGTATGTGAGGAGCTCAACATGAGATTTAAGGAAGTATTTACAGTGGAGACAGGAAGGCCTCTGGGGAGACAGACCAGATGGGGACACCAGCAAGGAGGTGAAGAAGCTGCTATGGGACATCGATGCCTCAAAGGCAATGGGACCGGACATCTCCCCGTGGGTCCTTAGAGAAGGAGCGAATATGCTGTGTGTGCCACTTACCACAATCTTCAACACATCCCTGGAAACTGGGCAACTACCTGAGGTATGGAAGATGGCAAATGTATTCTCCATTTTTAAAAAAGGAGACAGAAAAGAGGCACTAAACTATAGACCCGTGTTACTGACGTGTATAGTATGAAAAGTTATGGAAAAGATTATCAGGAGAGTGGTGGAGCAACTGGAATGGAACAAGAGTATAAACGCCAACCAGCACGGATTCATGGAAGGCAAATCCTGTGTCACAAACCTTCTGGAGTTTTATGATAAAGTAACAGAAGTAAGACACGAGAGAGAAGGGTGGGCTGATTGCATCTTCTTGGACTGCAATAAGGCCTTTGACACAGTTCCTCACAAGAGATTAGTGCAGAAGCTAGAGGATCAGGCGCATATAACAGGAAGGGCACTGCAATGGAACAGAGAATACCTGACAGGGAGGCAACAACGAGTCATGGTACGTAATGATGTATCACAGTGGGAACCTGTGACGAGCGGGGTCCCACAGGGGTCGGTCCAAGGACCAGTGCTATTTTTTATATATGTGAACATGATGGAAGGGTTAGACTCAGAAGTGTCCCTGTTTGCAGACGATGTGAAGTTAATGAGGAGAATTAAATCAGATCAGGATCAGGCAGGACTTCAAAGAGACCTGGACAGACTGGACACCTGGTCCAGCAACTGGCTTCTCGAATTTAACCCCGCCAAATGCAAAGTCATGAAGATAGGGGAAGGGCACAGAAGACCACAGACAGAGTATAGGCTAGGTGGCTAAAGATTGGAAACCTCGCTCAAGGAGAAAGATCTTGGGGTGAGTATAACACCGAGCATATCTCCGGAAGCACACGTCAACCAGATAACTGCTGCAGCATATGGGCGCCTGGCAAACCTGAGAACAGTGTTCCGATACCTTGGTAAGGAATCGTTCAAGACACTGTACACCATGTATGTCAGGCCCATACTGGAGTATGCAGCACTTGTTTGGAACCCGCACTTGACCAATCACGTCAAGAAAATAGAGAAAGTGCAAAGGTTAGCGACAAGGGTAGTTCCAGAGCTAAGGGGAATGTCCTAGGAAGAAAGGTTAAGGGAAATCGGCCTGACGACACTGGAGGAAAGGAGGGTCAGGGGAGACATGATAACGACATATAAAATACTGCACAGAATAGACAAGGTGGACAAAGACATGATGTTCCAGGGAGGGGACACAGAAACAAGAGGTCACAATTGGAAGTTGAAGACTCAGATGAGTTAAAGGGATGTTAGGAAGTATTTCTTCAATCATAGAGAAGTCAGGCAGTGGAATAGCCTAGAATGTGACGTAGTGGAGGCAGGAACCATACATAGTTTTAAGACGAGGTTTGATAAAGTTCATGGAGCAGGGAGAGAGAGGACCCAGTAGCAACCGGTGAAGAGGCAGGGCCAGGAGCTAAGACTCGACCCCTGCAACCAAAAATAGGTGAGTACAAATAGGCGAGTACACACTGTGAGGTAAAAGAGCAACAGATAGGAGTAGCAAGCAGGTATATGGCGACGATAGTTTGATGGCCAGTCTGCTTGTTAAGGTAGGATCAGTGTCTAGCTCCCCCTATCCCCCCTCCCTTTTCTACACCCGGAAAGGTGACGTGTGGGGCTCCAACCAAATGGATAATCACTTGACTCACAGCTCCCAGCACAACTGTAAGTAAAAACCTCTGTTCCTATTTTATTGGACATATTGGTCCAGTGTGGGTAGATTGGTAAAGCAGTGCGTACCTTGTCCTAAGGTTCGTAGGTTCGAGTCTCCTTCAGCCAGAGATCAGTGTTATATATATATATATATATATATATATATATATATATATATATATATAATATATATATATATATATATATATATATATATTATATATATATGTATATATATATATATATATTACTTTTTTTTTATTATCACACTGGCCGATTCCCACCAAGGCAGGGTGGCCCGAAAAAGAAAAACTTTCACCATCATTCACTCCATCACTGTCTTGCCAGAAGGGTGCTTTACACTACAGTTTTTAAACTGCAACATTGACACCCCTCCTTCAGAGTGCAGGCACTGTACTTCCCATCTCCAGGACTCAAGGCCTGCCGGTTTCCCTGAATCCCTTCATAAATGTTACTTTGCTCACACTCCAACAGCACGTCAAGTATTAAAAACCATTTGTCTCCATTCACTCCTATCAAACACGCTCATGCATGCCTGCTGGAAGTCCAAGCCCCTCGCACACAAAACCTCCTTTACCCCCTCCCTCCAACCTTTCCTAGGCCGACCCCTACCCCGCCTTCCTTCCACTACAGACTGATACACTCTTGAAGTCACTCTGTTTCGCTCCATTCTCTCTACATGTCCGAACCACCTCAACAACCCTTCCTCAGCCCTCTGGACAACAGTTTTGGTAATCCCGCACCTCCGCCTAACTTCCAAACTACGAATTCTCTGCATTATATTCACACCACACATTGCCCTCAGACATGACATCTCCACTGCCTCCAGCCTTCTCCTCGCTGCAACATTCATCACCCACGCTTCACACCCATATAAGAGCGTTGGTAAAACTATACTCTCATACATTCCCCTCTTTGCCTCCAAGGACAAAGTTCTTTGTCTCCACAGACTCCTAAGTGCACCACTCACTCTTTTTCCCTCATCAATTCTATGATTCACCTCATCTTTCATAGACCCATCCGCTGACACGTCCACTCCCAAATATCTGAATACGTTCACCTCCTCCATACTCTCTCCCTCCAATCTGATATCCAATCTTTCATCACCTAATCTTTTTGTTATCCTCATAACCTTACTCTTTCCTGTATTCACCTTTAATTTTCTTCTTTTGCACACCCTACCAAATTCATCCACCAATCTCTGCAACTTCTCTTCAGAATCTCCCAAGAGCACAGTGTCATCAGCAAAGAGCAACTGTGACAACTCCCACTTTGTGTGTGATTCTTTATCTTTTAACTCCACGCCTCTTGCCAAGACCCTCGCATTTACTTCTCTTACAACCCCATCTATAAATATATTAAACAACCACGGTGACATCACACATCCTTGTCTAAGGCCTACTTTTACTGGGAAAAAATTTCCCTCTTTCCTACATACTCTAACTTGAGCCTCACTATCCTCGTAAAAACTCTTCACTGCTTTCAGTAACCTACCTCCTACACCATACACTTGCAACATCTGCCACATTGCCCCCCTATCCACCCTGTCATACGCCTTTTCCAAATCCATAAATGCCACAAAGACCTCTTTAGCCTTATCTAAATACTGTTCACTTATATGTTTCACTGTAAACACCTGGTCCACACACCCCCTACCTTTCCTAAAGCCTCCTTGTTCATCTGCTATCCTATTCTCCGTCTTACTCTTAATTCTTTCAATTATAACTCTACCATACACTTTACCAGGTATACTCAACAGACTTATCCCCCTATAATTTTTGCACTCTCTTTTATCCCCTTTGCCTTTATACAAAGGAACTATGCATGCTCTCTGCCAATCCCTAGGTACCTTACCATCTTCCATACATTTATTAAATAATTGCACCAACCACTCCAAAACTATATCCCCACCTGCTTTTAACATTTCTATCTTTATCCCATCAATCCCGGCTGCCTTACCCCCTTTCATTTTACCTACTGCCTCACGAACTTCCCCCACACTCACAACTGGCTCTTCCTCACTCCTACAAGATGTTATTCCTCCTTGCCCTATACACGAAATCACAGCTTCCCTACCTTCATCAACATTTAACAATTCCTCAAAATATTCCATCTTCCCAATACCTCTAACTCTCCATTTAATAACTCTCCTCTCCTATTTTTAACTGACAAATCCATTTGTTCTCTAGGCTTTCTTAACTTGTTAATCTCACTCCAAAACTTTTTCTTATTTTCAACAAAATTTGTTGATAACATCTCACCCACTCTCTCATTTGCTCTCTTTTTACATTGCTTCACCACTCTCTTAACGTCTCTCTTTTTCTCCATATACTCTTCCCTCCTTGCATCACTTCTACTTTGTAAAAACTTCTCATATGCTAACTTTTTCTCCCTTACTACTCTCTTTACATCATCATTCCACCAATCGCTCCTCTTCCCTCCTGCACCCACTTTCCTGTAACCACAAACTTCTGCTGAACACTCTAACACTACATTTTTAAACCTACCCCATACCTCTTCGACCCCATTGCCTATGCTCTCATTAGCCCATCTATCCTCCAATAGCTGTTTATATCTTACCCTAACTGCCTCCTCTTTTAGTTTATAAACCTTCACCTCTCTCTTCCCTGATGCTTCTATTCTCCTTGTATCCCATCTACCTTTTACTCTCAGTGTAGCTACAACTAGAAAGTGATCTGATATATCTGTGGCCCCTCTATAAACATGTACATCCTGAAGTCTACTCAACAGTCTTTTATCTACCAATACATAATCCAACAAACTACTGTCATTTCGCCCTACATCATATCTTGTATACTTATTTATCCTCTTTTTCTTAAAATATGTATTACCTATAACTGTGGCATGCAAAGAGTACGTAACCTTTATTCGGCGCATGGACACACCCTCATTTACAGGCTATCTCCCCCAACCAGCGAACCAGGTTGCTAAGAGTTGATGATGGGGCCCCATCGTTCAACTAGTGACCAGGTTCTAGCCAATAAGAAGGTGGGATTGACAATCGCAGAGGTTATGTGGATACCGCTCTCCTGTCTGCCCTTGTCATTCCCATTCTAGAGCTGGTTGAAGCACGGTCTGCTATCTTGTGGCTTCTATTTCTGCCTTGCTTTCCGTGGAGTGCACTATATTTATCACTGTACATAGTGTACATATTGCTGTTATAATTGGTGAAGGATAATATAAGTCTAAACTTTTTCTACTGTGTTTATTTGCTCCCATTACACCTGGGATAACAGGCCATTTGAAATCCTAGGTTGTAATATGGGGGCCTGTCCGGGAGCTGAACTTAGAGAAACGGTTGAGCTTAGGGTGAAGCTTGTAGCAGGAACATTGTGTAGCTTGCTGTTTCGCTTCGCTTTACAAATTTTGCGTGTCAGTTGCTTATGATCAGCCTTGCTATTGGGTGATCGTTCAACAGCTCGCTACTAGCTTGTTCAGTGTGCTCGCTTCGCTACGGTCAATCTTGTGTGCAGTCGGCTTTGCTTGTATGCGTATTCTGCAATCGTACTGTGCATAGCTAAGCGTGTTCTGCAAATTAACGTGTTACGTTGGGGTATTCGTACTGTGCATAGCGAATAACTTATGCCACCTAGACGAGTCAGACGCCTGGTGTCGGCATATACTTTGCATAACCTACCTAAATTGTCCCTACAGCGTTGTTGGCAAATTGCTCGTTCCATTGGCATTCCCTATAAACGCACTCTCACAGCTGCGCAACTGCGTTCACTTATTGCTGACATACTTATTGAAGAAGAGATGGCACATCAAACTCCTCCCTCTACGGGAGCTAGGGAAAAAACTCTTATGTTCTCGCATGAGGAAGATGATACACCTACGGAGCAAAATGGTCAGTATGGTGCAGCTGGGTTGTCTCGAGGTGAATCAGCGTCGTTGGCACTTGAGCTGGCAAAAATCACGCTGGAGCAAACTAGGGAACAGAGAGCATTCGCAAGGGAAGAATTTGATAGGGAAAGAGAAAGGAGGCAGTTTTCGCATTCTGTAAACGATTTCAGTTTACAAAAAGCAGTACAGCTTGTTCCCCGCTTCAATGAGGCCGAACCAGAGCAATTTTTCGAAAGCTTCGAAAATCAGGCTCGAGCCTTGAGGTGGCCGGAACAGCACTGGGCAGCGTTGGTTCATACAGCATTATTGGGTAAGGCACAGGAATTTACGTCGGTATTAACTGACGCTGAATTCTCTGATTATCAAGTAGTGAAGACCACAGAGTGGGGAGCATATACATGTATCCCAGCTAAATATCGTAAGACCTTCAAATTGAACAGGCGGCAGCTTGGTCAATCCCTGGTGGACTTTGTGAGACAGCAAACCAAAGCTTTTACCAGCTGGTATAAAGCGAGTGGTGTCTCTAACTTTGAGGAGCTGGTGCAGCTTATTCTGATTGATAACCTGCTGGAGTCTGTGGGACCAGAGGTTCGTGTCTTTCTGCAGGATCGTGACTTAACCACTGCATTGGAGGCGGCCAGGTTGGCTGATACCTTCGAAACGAACCGCTCCTTGTCCGAGCGGTCCTGTCTCTCTTTTCAACAGTCTGGCGTGAGCAGAGATCGACAACATTGGAGAATGAAGTGCCAGCCGGAGGGAGAGCGTCTACGTCATCCAACCAAGTCACCTGGTGAGCCACGCTTCTCAACATATGGTCCCCCTGCGGAGAGGCAAACTACTTATGGAGCATCTCGACAACAATATCCAGAGAGGCACCAGCCAGAACGACACCACTTGCAACGTCATCAGGGAGTAAAGGGCAAGCCTGTCGTCTGCTTCAGGTGCAATAAAGTAGGTCACATCAGTTCCAACTGCCCCCAAAAACCTCAACCCATCGGGAAAATCTCTAATATCCCTAGTAACATGTCCCCTAGAGAAGTAGAAAAAGGTATGGCCCCTTATTATTGCGAAAGTCTTATTTCCCTTCAGGAAAACTCAGAACCAACTAAAGTAAATACCTTTAGAGATACTGGAGCATACTGCTCACTTGTCAGAGAAGCAATATTACCCCTTTCAGAGAATACTTCATTGAATTCCTCAGTTTTATTGGAAGCCTATGGAGGAGCTATATATTCAGTTCCTTTGCATAAAATTTATGTACAGTGCAAATATTACACTGGGTACTTGACTGTAGGTATCTCAAAAGGATTTCCCATGAAAAATGCCATGTTATTACTGGGTAATAACATTACTACTGTTACTTCGTGTCCTGAACCTATAATGATTAATGCTTCTCCAGTGTTGGCCATAACTCGGGCAACATCCCAAGGGTTGTCTGGGGAGAATGTTGACCTATCCTTGGACGACTCCGATCTCGGAATAGCCACGTTGTTTTATGAGACACACCGGCCGGAGTCTCGTAAATCAAGTGAACAGACCCCGATCAAGCCTTCCTATTCCCAGGTTGCAGGATTGCCAGATGTCTCTGTTTCCATGCCCGAGGGACTGTCCTTCCGGGAGGAACAACGAAAGGACCCTTCTTTAAAATTCGCTTTTCAGGCAGCCATGGGTAAATCCTCTTGGGGTCATCCAGTCAAGTATGAAGTTAAAAATGATTATTTGGTTTGCACTGAGACTGGTAAGGAGAAAGAGGGCCGGCAATTATACGACAGGTTAGTGGTTCCAACCAAGTATAGACCTCAGATATTAAATATAGCTCATAATACGTCATCAGGAGGTCACTTAGGAATTACAAAAACCTTGTATAGAATCACAAAAGAATTTTATTGGCCAAAATTAAAGAAAGATGTGAAGAATCATATTAGGTGTTGCCGAGAATGTCAGCAAGTTGGAAAACCTGGACATTCCATTAAACCTGCACCTCTCCAACCCATACCTGCTGATGGAGAACCTTTTGCAGATTTAATTATAGATTGTGTAGGTCCACTACCTAAGTCAAAGTCTGGAAATCAGTATTTATTTACAATTATGGATAAAGTAACCAGATATCCTGAAGCGATCCCAATGCGTAGTATCAATACTAAAGCTATTCTCAAAGCTTTAACAAAATTCATTTCTTGTTTTGGCATTCCTAAAACTATACAAAGTGATCAAGGTACTAACTTCACTGCCAAAGCATTTAGGGAAGTATTAACTAGGTTAGGGATAATTCACAACTTATCCACTGCCTATCATCCTCAGTCCCAAGGCGCCTTGGAAAGATTCCACCAGACATTAAAAACAATGATGAGAAGTTTTTGCATGCACTTTCCGACAGATTGGGATGAATCTCTACCTTTGTTGCTGTTCTCAGTACGGGAGACGGTGCAAGAGTCTACAGGGTATAGTCCGTTTGAGCTGATCTTTGGGCACAATGTACGAGGTCCTCTTCGGGTGCTCAAAGAAGGATGGATGGGAGAAGACGTAAGCTCAGCACTCTACAACCCGTCTTCAAGGTTGCAGGTGGCACGTGAGTTGGCCACGGCTAACCTAAAGATAGCTCAAAGTAAGATGAAACAGAGGTATGACAAAAGTGCACAATTCCGCTCCTTCCATCCAGGAGACAAGGTGTTGGTGCAGGAACCTATACCTGGCCACACCTTGAAAGCTAGATATACGGGACCTATGCAGATTGTAAGTAGATTATCTGATTTAAATTATGTGGTAGCTCCCATTGATAAGACCTCAAAAACAAAAACTTACCACATTAATCAAATCAAGGCCTTTCATACACCAGATAAAGTCCCAGTAATGACTCTGTCCTCTACCTCTGAGGACGACTCTGACTCTTTGCACTCTATCTCTGAAATTAATACTAAACTTTCAAATTCTGTCCTCCTCAAGGATCCTAGCCCGTTAATGGATGGATTATCTGAAATACAAGCAACCAATTTAACTGAGCTTCTACAGTCATATCCTAATATTTTTTCGGATGTGCCGAAAAAATGTACGTTAGGTTACCATGATGTAGATGTGGGAAAATCTAAACCAATTAAACTCTCCCCCTACAGAGCTAATCCTGAAAAGCAAAGGCTACTTCAGCAGGAAGTAGACTTCTTGTTAGAACATGGTTTAGTGGAGGAGTCATCTAGTCCATGGGCTTCACCGTGCATCCTAGTAAAAAAGGCTGATGGAGGGTTTCGTATGTGCACAGACTACCGTAAAGTGAACGAGGTCACAATCACAGATGCTTACCCTCTTCCTCGTCTGGATGACGTAATTGACTTTGTGGGTAAGGCTACTTTTGTGTCCAAATTAGATCTCCTTAAAGGTTACTATCAGGTACCTTTGACAGATAAGGCGAAGGAAATCTCTGCCTTCGTGATTCCAGGAGGTCATTATCAGTATACAGTTACCCCCTTCGGAATGAAAAATTCCCCCTCTTCATTCCAGAAACTCATCCATCAGGCTATTAAAGGACTTGAAGGCACGGCAGCATACCTAGATGATATTGTTGTGGTGTCTGATACTTGGGATCAACACCTACTTAGACTTAAAGCTCTGTTTGAGACCTTTAAGAATTCCCAATTAACAGTTAATTTATCTAAATCTTCCTTTGGCCAGGCCACTATCACTTTTCTAGGCCATGAAGTAGGTAGTGGTAATGTTGCACCTAAACTTGCTAAAGTTCTTTCAATTAAAGATTATCCAGTTCCTCATGATAGGAAATCTCTTCAACGTTTCCTAGGCATGATAGGATTTTACAAAAGATTCTGTAAGAATTTCTCAGATATTGTAGCCCCTCTTACCTCTCTTACCAGTCATAAAGTTCCCTTTAATTGGACGTCAGATTGTAACACTGCTTTTAATAAAGCAAAAAGATTATTGTGCTCTGCACCCATTCTCCTGTCTCCAGACTTCTCCAAACCTTTTTCATTACAGGTTGATGCTTGTGAGTCTGGGGTTGGGGCGGTACTATTACAAATCGGGAACAAGGAGCTGCAGCCAATCGCATACTTTTCAGCTAAGTTCCAGCCACATCAGAGAGCTTACTCTACCATTGAAAAAGAAGCCCTCGCGCTGGTAATGGCTTTGGAACATTTCGATGTTTATGTGGGCCAGACATCGCAGGTGGTCACAGTCTACAGTGATCACAACCCGTTAGTCTATCTCCAAGCCATGAAGAATCACAACACAAGGCTTATGCGTTGGACGCTCAGGCTGCAGCCCTACAACCTAAAAATAAATTATATTGCCGGCAAAGAAAATGTGTTGGCAGACTCTTTGTCAAGAGTCTAGTTTAATATTTTATTTAGGTTAGGATGTATTTGTGGTAACCCCCCTTTCAAGCTCTTTTTTTTATCCCCTGATGTGGGGTTTTTTTTTTTAGTGAGGGGATACGGGCTACCGTCCGCTTGTATCTTGGACCTATGTTGGCCTATCTGACTGCTGTCTCACTCTGAGTTTAGGGTTTGGCTTTTGGTCACTAGGAAAGCTGAGCTCTATCTAAGAGTTGGATGGTGGAGAGGATAGGCGGTCCCATTATTTGGTGCCATGGCGGCACGGTTACCACTGGGAGGTGGCAGCCTAATCCTGAGCCTTCTCGGGGGTGGGGGTGTGGCATGCAAAGAGTACGTAACCTTTATTCGGCGCATGGACACACCCTCATTTACAGGCTATCTCCCCCAACCAGCGAACCAGGTTGCTAAGAGTTGATGATGGGGCCCCATCGTTCAACTAGTGACCAGGTTCTAGCCAATAAGAAGGTGGGATTGACAATCGCAGAGGTTATGTGGATACCGCTCTCCTGTCTGCCCTTGTCATTCCCATTCTAGAGCTGGTTGAAGCACGGTCTGCTATCTTGTGGCTTCTATTTCTGCCTTGCTTTCCGTGGAGTGCACTATATTTATCACTGTACATAGTGTACATATTGCTGTTATAATTGGTGAAGGATAATATAAGTCTAAACTTTTTCTACTGTGTTTATTTGCTCCCATTACACCTGGGATAACAGGCCATTTGAAATCCTAGGTTGTAATAATAACCAAACCCCTTTCTATACAAAGTTCAATCAAAGGGCTCCCATTATCATTTACACCTGGCACCCCAAACTTATCCACCACACCCTCTCTAAAAGTTTCTCCTACTTTAGCATTCAGGTCCCCTACCACAATTACTCTCTCACTTGGTTCAAAGGCTCCTATACATTCACTTAACATCTCCCAAAATCTCTCTCTCTCCTCTGCATTCCTCTCTTCTCCAGGTGCATACACGCTTATTATGACCCACTTCTCGCATCCAACCTTTACTTTAATCCACATAATTCTTGAATTTACACATTCATATTCTCTTTTCTCCTTCCATAACTGATCATTTAACATTACTGTGTCATATATATATATATATATATATATATATATATATATATATATATATATATATATATATATATATATATATATACATGTCGTGCCGAATAGGCAGAACTTGCGATCTTGGCTTAAATAGCAACGCTCATCTTGCCATATAGGACAAGTGAAAATTTGTGTATGCAGTAATTTCACCAAATTCATTCTGAACCAAACGAAAAAAATATATTTTCACTGTGTCTGTTTAGTATTAAATTATTGTAAACAAATCTAAAATATATTTAGTTGGGTTAGGCTAAAATAAATTGTTCTTGCCCTAATAAGGTTAGGTAAGTTTTCTAAGTTCCTTTTGGTGCAAAATTATAAATTTGTACATCAACATTAATGAAAAAAATATATCTTTAAACGTATAAGAGAAAATGTAGACGAGACAGGCAGAGATCTTGCGGTCCGTCTGAACGAACATCGAAGTGCCTGTAACAGACAATCTAATCTCCTCAGACAATCTAATGTCCTCCACAGAGACTCCACGAGGCATTTGATGAACTGGAATGAGGCACAACTCGTTCTCACCGAACCAGGCGAAATATACACAAACACTGACCTCTGGCTGAAGGAGACTCGAACCTACGAACCTTGGAACAAGTGGATGAGATGAAAAGCTGTAAGCCTTCTCCCTGAAAGCTGGCTGCCTTGGATCAAAGTCTAGCACAAGCTGGACTCCAAGGTATTGGTCTAGTGTGGGTAAATTGGTAAAGCACTGCGTACCTTGTTCCAAGGTTCGTAGGTTCAAGTCTCCTTCAGCCAGAGATCAGTGTTTGTGTATATTTCGCCTGCTCTTGCGAATTCCTTGCATTATATATATATATATGCATTATATATATGTATTTTTGTCTTTAAATAAAACATACTTGAAATATATGGGGTGATAGGAGAAAATTCTCAGTTTCAGGGAAAACCTTGAGTTTTCCCTGAAGCAAGTTTATTCTTTTCTCTGAGGATGAGGGTCCCCATGACAGTTCTAGAGGTGGTACCTCCCGATATATATATATATATATATATATATATATATATATATATATATATATATATATATATTATATATATATATATATATATATATATATATATATATATATATATATATATATATATATATATATATATATGCAATAAGATCACAGTAAACAGGCGATTTTAAAATATGCAAAACAACCACTGGGAAAGAGTAGTGAAATTCCAAGCGCTTTCGTGACTACTCACATTGTCAAGTTCCTTGACAATGTGAGTAGTCACGAAAGCGCTTGGAATTTCACTACTCTTTCCCAGTGGTTGTTTGGCATATATATATATATATATATATATATATATATATATATATATATATATATATATATATATATATATATATATATATATATATATATATATATGTGTGTGTGTGTCGTGCCGAATAGGCAGAACTTGCGATCTTGGCTTAAATAGCAACGCTCATCTTGCCATATAGGACAAGCGAAAATTTGTGTATGCAATAATTTCGCCAAAATCATTCTGAACCTAACGAAAAAAAAATATATTTCACTGTGTTTGTTTAGTATTAAATTATTGTAAACAAATCTAAAATATATTTAGTAGGGTTAGGCTAAAATAAGTTGATGTTATAATAAGGTTAGGTAAGATTTCTAAGATTCTTTTGGTGCAAAGTTCAAAATTTTTACATTAACATTAATGAAAAAATATATCTTTAAACGTATAAGAGAAAAATTCAGAAAGAACTTAATTTTAAATGAGTTCTTGCTAATTGACCAGTTTTACATATTCGGCACGATATATATATATATATATATATATATATATATATATATATATATATATATATATATATATATATATATATATATCCTAGGTAGTAGTAGGTTGGTAGACAGCAACCGCCCAGGGAGGTACTACCGTCCGGCCAAATGAGTTTAAAACGAAAGCCTGTAATTGTTTTACATGATGGTAGGATTGTTGGTGTCTTTTTTCCTGTCTTCTAAACTTGAAAGATTTCAGGTACGTCTTGCTACTTCTACTCACACTTAGGTCACACAACACATGCATGTACAAGCACATATATATACACACCCCTCTGGAGTTTCTTATATTTTCTTGTTTATTTCCTATTATCTCCTTGAGGAAGTGGAACAGAATTCTTCCTCCGTAAGCTATGCGTGTCGTAAGAGGCGACTAAAATGCAAGGAGAAAGGGGCTAGTAACCCCTTCTCCTGTATACATTACATAAAGCTAAAAAGATAAACTTTTCTTTTTCTTTTTGGGTCTCCCTGCCTCGGTGGGAAACGGCCGGTTTGTTGAAAGAAGATATATATATGCCAACGGAGACTCAAACCTACGCACACTGAGATAAAATACAAAGAGCTATGTATGCATATGCATACAAACCTGACTACAAACAAAATTTGATACTCAGCGAACCAGACGTTTGGTCTGAAGGCTCCAGGCTGGTGAATAGTTTTTCATTTCTCCTGGATGTCCTCATTCACTAGAGATATTAAAATTCTTATAATTTGCAGAACAAGCGAAATTACATATAAACATCTTTCTCAGGCCGTTAAAGACTGGAGCTAAACATCTCTATAAAAATATGTAGCGCTATACACACCATGACCACAAATAATTTTGTGCCAGCAAACTAGGCCTTTGCTCTAGAGCTGGCGGCACCAAGTTGGAGAGGAAATGAAAAATTAATCACCAACTTGGTGCCACCGACCCTGGAGCAAGTGCCAGAGTGCCAGAGTTATGTGTAATATAAAAGGATCAAATCCACCACTGCCAGAAAATATTCTAAAATTATCATCTTCCACATTTTAATATAAGAAAAAGTGTTGTGGTGGGGAGTCGTGTCTGTGCTTGTCTAGATTCCCCTCAGTGCCAGATCAACAAGGTGCCACACTCCCCTCAGTGCCAGATCAACAAGGTGCCACACTCCCCTCAGTGCCAGATCAACAAGGTGCCACACTCCCCTCAGTGCCAGATCAACAAGGTGCCACACTCCCCTCAGTGCCAGATCAACAAGGTGCCACACTCCCCTCAGTGCCAGATCAACAAGGTGCCACACTCCACTCAATGCCAAATCAACAAGGTGCCACACTCCCCTCAGTGCCAAATCAACAAGGTGCCACACTCCCATCGTTGCCACGTCCACTCAGTTCCGACTAGATGCTTTGGTGGCAGCACAATAAGGTGTCAGGTGCTAAAATAATGAGCTAAGAATGAGTGTCATTCAACTAAATATAAGGAGTCACTTTTATCTCCATGCCACACCCTGTTAGTACAACGGTCCCTCTGTGCCACACCCTGTTAGTACAACGGTCCCTCTGTGCCACACCCTGTTAGTACAACGGTCCCTCTGTGCCACACCCTGTTAGTACAACGGTCCCTCTGTGCCACACCCTGTTAGTACAACGGTCCCTCTGTGCCACACCCTGTTAGTACAACGGTCCCTCTGTGCCACACCCTGGTAGTACAACGGTCCCTCTGTGCCACACCCTGCTAGTACAATGCCCCCTCTGTGCCACACCCTGTTAGCACAACGCCCCCTCTGTGCCACACCCTGTTAGTA
Organism: Cherax quadricarinatus; assembly: GCF_038502225.1. Classification (NCBI taxonomy): domain Eukaryota; kingdom Metazoa; phylum Arthropoda; class Malacostraca; order Decapoda; family Parastacidae; genus Cherax; species Cherax quadricarinatus. Next base: position 8,122,007 of record NC_091339.1, read on the forward strand.
CAACGCCCCCTCTGTGCCACACCCTGTTACTACAACGCCCCCTCTGTGCCACCCTGTTAGTACAACGCCCCCTCTGTGCCACACCCTGTTAGTACAACGCCCCCTCTGTGCCACACCCTGTTAGTACAACGCCCCCTCTGTGCCACACCCTGTTAGTACAACGCCCCCTCTGTGCCACACCCTGTTAGTACAACGCCCCCTCTGTGCCACACCCTGTTAGTACAAAGCCCCCTCTGTGCCACACCCTGTTAGTACAACGCCCCCTCTGTGCCACACCCTGTTAGTACAACGCCCTCTCTGTGCCACACCCTGTTAGTACAACGCCCCCTCTGTGCCACACCCTGTTAGTACAACGCCCCCTCTGTGCCACACCCTGTTAGTACAAGGCCCCTCTGTGCCACACCCTGTTAATACAACGCCCTCTCTGTGCCACACCATGTTAGTACAACGCCCCCTGAGCCACACCCTGTTAGTACAACGGTCCCTCTGTGCCACACCCTGTTAGTACAACGGTCCCTCTGTGCCACACACTGTTAGTACAACGGTCCCTCTGTGCCCCACCCTGTTAGTACAATGCCCCCTCTGTGCCACACCCTGTTAGTACAACGCCCCCTCTGTGCCACACCGTTTAGTACAACGGTCCCTCTGTGCCACACCCTGTTAGTACAACGCTCCCTCTGTGCCACACCCTGTTAGTACAACGCCCCCTCTGTGCCACACCCTGTTAGTACAACGCCTCCTCTGTGCCACACCCTGTTAGTACAACGCCCCCTCTGTGCCACACCCTGTTAGTACAACGCCCCCTCTGTGCCACACCGTTAGTACAACGCCCCCTCTGTGCCACACCGTTAGTACAACGGTCCCTCTGTGCCACACCCTGTTAATACAACGCCCTCTCTGTGCCACACCATGTTAGTACAACGCCCCCTGTGCGACACCCTGTTAGTACAACGCCCCCTCTGTGCCACACCCTGTTAGTACAATGCCTCCTCTGTGCCACACCCTGTTAGTACAACGCCCCCTCTGTGCCACACCATGTTAGTACAACGCCCCCTGTGCCACACCCTGTTAGTACAACGCCCCCTCTGTGCCACACCCTGTTAGTACAATGCCCCCTCTGTGCCACACCCTGTTAGTACAACGCCCCCTCTGTGCCACACAGTACAACGCCCCCTCTGTGCCACACCCTGATAGTACAACGCCCCCTATGTGCCACACCCTGTTAGTACAACGCCCCCTCTGTGCCATACCCTGTTAGTACAACGCCCCCTCTGTGCTACACCCTGTTAGTACAACACCCCCTCTGTGCCACACCCTGTTAGTACAACGCCCCCTCTGTGCCACACCCTGTTAGTACAACGCCCCCTCTGTGCCACACCCTTTTAGTACAATGCCCCCTCTGTGCCACACCCTGTTAGTACAACGCCCCCTCTGTGCCACACCGTTAGTACAACACCCCCTCTCTGTGCCACACCCTGTTATTACAACGCCCCTATGTGCCACACCCTGTTAGTACAACGCCCCCTCTGTGCCACACCCTGTTAGTACAACGCCCCCTCTGCCACACCGTTAGTACAACGCCCCCTCTGTGCCACACCCTGTTAGTACAACGTCCCCTCTGTGCCACACCCTGTTAATACAACGCGCTCTCTGTGCCACACCATGTTAGTACAACGCCCCCTGTGCGACACCCTGTTAGTACAACGCCCCCTCTGTGCCACACCCTGTTAGTACAATGCCTCCTCTGTGCCACACCCTGTTAGTACAACGCCCCCTCTGTGCCACACCATGTTAGTCCCCCTGTGCCACACCCTGTTAGTACAACGCCCCCTCTGTGCCACACCCTGTTAGTACAATGCCCCCTCTGTGCCACACCCTGTTAGTACAACGCCCCCTCTGTGCCACACAGTACAACGCCCCCTCTGTGCCACACAATGTTAGTACAACGCCCCCTATGTGCCACACCCTGTTAGTACAACGCCCCCTCTGTGCCAAACCCTGTTAGTACAACGCCCCCTCTGTGCAACACCCTGTTAGTACAACTCCCCCTCTGTGCCACACCCTGTTAGTACAACGCCTCCTCTGTGCCATACCCTGTTAGTACAACGCCCCCTCTGTGCCACACCCTTTTAGTACAATGCCCCCTCTGTGCCACACCCTGTTAGTACAACGCCCCCTCTGTGCAACACCGTTAGTACAACACCCCCTCTCTGTGCCACACCCTGTTATTACAACGCCCCTATGTGCCACACCCTGTTAGTACAACGCCCCCTCTGTGCCACACCCTGTTAGTACAACTTCTCCTCTGTGCCACACCCTGTTAATACAACGCCCTCTCTGTGCCACACCATGTTAGTACAACGCCCCCTCTGTGCCACACCCTGTTAGTACAACGCCCCCTCTGTGCCACACCCTGTTAGTACAATGCCCCCTCTGTGCCACACCCTGTTAGTACAACGCCCCCTCTGTGCCACACCGTTAAGTACAACGCCCCCTCTGTGCCACACCCTGTTAGTACAACGCCCCCTCTGTGCCACACCCTGTTAGTACAACGCCCCCTCTGTGCCACACCCTGTTAGTACAACTCCCCATCTGTGCCACACCCTATTAGTGAAACACGCCTTTGGGTACCACTGTGACCCGTGTGTCACACCCTACATGTGCAAGAAACCCAGGCTGCCACATCCCCCGAGCCACAGCACTAACAACCTATAATACCCGTGCCCGTAATTACCCGCACACAATTACCCACAGCGTAATTGTCGACTAAACATTTTCTGGCGGCGTTATACTCGGTCGATCTTTTTTGTTTGATGGTTTACTGTTTCAGGTGTGAAGGTTGTCAAGGTGATCCTTGTGCTCCCCACGGGGCACATACACTACTGTTTCAGGTGTGAAGGTTGTCAAGGTGATCCTTGTGCTCACCACGGGACACATACACTACTGTTTCAGGTGTGAAGGTTGTCAAGGTGATACTTGTGCTCACCACGGGACACATGCACTACTGTTTCAGGTGTGAAGGTTGTCAATGTGATACTTGTGCTCCCCACGGGGCACATACACTACTGTTTCAGGTGTGAATTTTGTCAATGTGATACTTGTGCTCACCACGGGGCACATACACTACTGTTTCAGGTGTGAAGGTTGTCAAGGTGATACTTGTGCTCACCACGGGACACATACACTACTGTTTCAGGTGTGAAGGTTGTCAAGGTGATACTTGTGCTCACCACGGGACACATGCACTACTGTTTCAGGTGTGAAGGTTGTCAAGGTGATACTTGTGTTCACCACGGGACACATACACTACTGTTTCAGGTGTGAAGGTTGTCAAGGTGATACTTGTGCTCACCACGGGACACATGCACTACTGTTTCAGGTGTGAAGGTTGTCAAGGTGATACTTGTGTTCACCACGGGACACATACACTACTGTTTCAGGTGTGAAGGTTGTCAAGGTGATACTTGTGCTCACCACGGGACACATGCACTACTGTTTCAGGTGTGAAGGTTGTCAATGTGATACTTGTGCTCACCACGGGACACATACACTACTGTTTCAGGTGTGAAGGTTGTCAAGGTGATCCTTGTGCTCACCACGGGACACATACACTACTGTTTCAGGTGTGAAGGTTGTCAAGGTGATACTTGTGCTCACCACGGGACACATACACTACTGTTTCAGGTGTGAAGGTTGTCAAGGTGATCCTTGTGCTCACCACGGGACACATACACTACTGTTTCAGGTGTGAAGGTTGTCAAGGTGATACTTGTGCTGACCACGGGACACATACACTACTGTTTCAGGTGTGAAGGTTGTCAAGGTGATCCTTGTGCTCACCACGGGACACATACACTACTGTTTCAGGTGTGAAGGTTGTCAAGGTGATACTTGTGCTGACCACGGGACACATACACTACTGTTTCAGGTGTGAAGGTTGTCAAGGTGATACTTGTGCTCACCACGGGACACATACACTACTGTTTCAGGTGTGAAGGTTGTCAAGGTGATACTTGTGCTCACCACGGGACACATACACTACTGTTTCAGGTGTGAAGGTTGTCAAGGTGATACTTGTGCTCACCACGGGACACATACACTACTGTTTCAGGTGTGAAGGTTGTCAAGGTGATACTTGTGCTCACCACGGGACACATACACTACTGTTTCAGGTGTGAAGGTTGTCAAGGTGATCCTTGTGCTCACCACGGGACACATACACTACTGTTTCAGGTGTGAAGGTTGTCAAGGTGATCTTTGTGCTCACCAGGGGACACATACACTACTGTTTCAGGTGTGAAGGTTGTCAAGGTGATACTTGTGCTCACCACGGGACACATACACTACTGTTTCAGGTGTGAAGGTTGTCAAGGTGATCTTTGTGCTCACCAGGGGACACATACACTACTGTTTCAGGTGTGAAGGTTGTCAAGGTGATCCTTGTGCTCACCACGGGACACATACACTACTGTTTCAGGTGTGAAGGTTGTCAAGGTGATCTTTGTGCTCACCAGGGGACACATACACTACTGTTTCAGGTGTGAAGGTTGTCAAGGTGATACTTGTGCTCACCAGGGGACACAAACTATTTATGATCCTCATAATTATCTACAGCATACTATTACGTGTTGTAGCATTGTCTACAGAATATTAACAGCAGCAGTATTATCTACAAAATATCTCCCGTTGAGATTACCAGTTAGAAATATCCTGACCATTGTAAATTCAACTGTAAATTCATTGTAAATTCGTCAGCAATCTCTTTTACACGATATTTCTCTACTGCAAATTTGGTATTTCCCCACTACTAAGTATTTCCCTACTTCATTCTTTTAAGACACAATATTTTCCTACAGCATTCTCTATTATTTTCCCTTATTACACTCCCTAAGACTGCATATTTGTCTGCTGCATTCCATAAAATAACTTTTTTCCCTACTGCATTCCTTATCATATTCTGCCTTAAGCAACGCATTATTTCCCTAATGCATTGCCTAATGCAGAATATTTCTACTACTGCATTCCTTAAGTTAGCTACTGCCCTGATATTTCCTTACTTTATTAAATATTTTATTTCCATAATGAATCAGTAGCGAATTATTTTGTCCAAGAAGAGTGTGAAGCTTCACTTACTGTGTGTTGTGACAGGCGAGGCTGGATATCTTCTAAGATAAGTTTATTTAAATGTTCAACGTTTCGTTGAATATTCACCGTCATCAGGGTCAAAAAAAATTACAAGTATTGCTAACAGATAAAAATAATGGAAATGGATAAAAATTACAATAACTACAAAAAGTTACAGAGCAGAGTTACAGAGGAAAGTTACAGAGGAGAGTTACAGAGGAGAACTACAGAGGAGAGTTACAGAGGAGAACTACAGAGGAGAGTTACAGAGGAGAGTTACAGAGGAGAGTTATGCTAGTCAGATTAACACGATCAGAAACTGACTTCCTACAAACACTAGACCATTCAAGACTAACAATTTAAGATAACCTACAGCAGTTACAACAGATCTTTTATGCCATTAATACAACTAATTTTAAAAAATGCTCTAAAAGAGTCTTAGTTAAAAGATGAGGTTGGGCTAGTTTAGTGAGGATTCTGAATGACATTCCTTTTGTTCACACATTCTAATTTGTTAGCATCTGAAAGAATTACCAATGTATCTAACATTAAGTTAGAGCAAACAAAATTATTTAAGATATTCGAAATGTCATGAATTTATAAACAGATCTTTAAATATAGTTTGTGGAGAACTAATTTGTATTACCTTTGAAACATATTTTCTGATACAATAACTAAAATGTTTAAAGCAAATATTGACTATTACTGTGACACATTGTTGTGTTGAAGTTCTTAATGCAAGATTCATCCTAAGACATTTCCATTGTGTCCCATAAAGTGTAAAAACATTAAAAAAACTTTTTATGCTCAAGAAATTTCATCCTGGGAGACATTATCATTGAACATACTGAGCAGAGAACCTAAGTCATCAAGTTTTGTTAATGTCAGGAACTTTGTTTTGTTATCAGTAGAACACAAGATGTGTCACAATTATTTTGCAGCAAGTGTTAAAGAATTATTTTTTAATCTCGTTATAGATTACCTGTTGTTCCAGGGAGAAGTACAACACATTCTTAGTGTTACCAGTACTTAAAGATAATTATTGTTCTAGAGTTATTGCAACGAGAAAACCTGGAATATTTACATCCTGGTTCGCATACAACAGCAGTGCAGTGTGTAGAAGCAGATATATAAGTAACAGTGTTACTGATGGATATGTCAGAGTGATCAGTAGCTGAGTCAACAGTTTACAAACTTTCATTATAACTGGCAACGTAACATTAATCTTAACAGTTTTATCACTTCATAAAGTATTGCCTTATTTACATTGGTGACACTTATTGCTGCATAAAAAATTAGCAAACTTCCTCCTTCAATTACATCTTTGTATTTTTCAATACTTTATATTCATTTCAATTTCATTATTTCCATAAAAAATGACACAATATATTGAACCATAATGCGTTTTTTATATATATCAATGAGAAGCATATTAAATGTCATTATGACTTGGTTTATTCTTTACTATCTTTTAAAATAATGGATAACTACAGCTTAATAAACACTTGTTAATATTTAATAATAACCCATATATATACAGAAACTCAGAAGATTAATTGAGCATTATATTTCGACCCCCTTGTGGGATCCTCTTCAGCAGAAGAGGATCCCAGGAGATGATCCATATATATATATATATATATATATATATATATATATATATATATATATATATATATATATATATATATATATATATATATATACAGACTAATTAATCTCCTGAGTTTCTGTCTACATGTGAGTTATTATTATTATTCAGCTTTAAAATAATATTACTTAAAAATATTTATGTCTGCTGGTTGTGGCTCTTTCCACTGACATACTCCAGTGATTCTGAAGATAAATAGTTCAGAGAACCGACGAGTTGATGAATGAAGCACTTGAGCAACACTTAGGTATCTTGTTAGGTAAGACACATATGCAACAGTTAGGTATCTTTATTATGAAACGTTTCGCCTACACAGTAGGCTTCTTCAGTCAAGTACAGAAAAGTTGATAGAAGCAGAAGATACTTGAAGACGATGTAATCAGTCCATCACCCTTAAAGTTTTGAGGTGGTCAGTCCCTCAGTCTGGAGAAGAGCATTGTTCCATAGTATGAAACAATATTGTTTCATACTATGGAACAATGCTCTTCTCCAGACTGAGGGACTGACCACCTCAAAACTTTAAGGGTGATGGACTGATTACATCGTCTTCAAGTATCTTCTGCTTCTATCAACTTTTCTGTACTTGACTGAAGAAGCCTACTGTGTAGGCGAAACGTTTCATAATAAAGATACCTAACTGTTGCATATGTGTCTTACCTAACAACCTGTCGGTATTTTATACCATTTTAATGTTCACTTAGGTATCTTGCTGGTGGTGTTGTTCAACAACACACTGGAACACACACTTGCTGGTAGTGGTGTTCAACAACACACTTGCTGGTAGTGGTGTTCAACAACACACTTGCTGGTAGTGGTGTTCAACAACACACTTGCTGGTAGTGGTGTTCAACAACAAACTTGCTGGTAGTGGTGTTCAACAACAAACTTGCTGGTAGTGGTGTTCAACAACAAACTTGCTGGTAGTGGTGTTCAACAACAAACTTGCTGATAGTGGTGTTCAACAACAAACTTGCTGGTAGTGGTGTTCAACAACAAACTTGCTGGTAGTGGTGTTCAACAACAAGCTTGCTGAAGATTAAAATGGTATAAAATACCGACAGGTTGTTAGGTAAGACACATATGCAACAGTTAGGTATCTTTATTTTGAAACGTTTCGCCTACACAGTAGGCTTCTTCAGTCGAGTACAGAAAAGTTGATAGAAGCAGAAGATACTTGAAGACGATGTAATCAGTCCATCACCCTTAAAGTTTTGAGGTGGTCAGTCCCTCAGTCTGGAGAAGAGCATTGTTCCATAGAATGAAACAATATGGAGATGAAGTGACAGGATGGAGCCTTTTTATAGCGCCAACAGGTGAGACGTAGGTCACTAGGAGAGGTAAGAACTCAGATGTTGGGAGGTCAGGTCCCTCTCAAATCCAGCCGTTCTCACTAGTAGAGGTTGTAGAAGTTGATTGTAGGTCTGTACCAAGATACCCTTGTGTTGCAGTGTCTGACAGATTGAACATTAAAATGGTA